>NW_020630796.1:0-353 GCF_003573695.1 Papaver somniferum
AAGAACCAAAGCCCAACTGGGTTTTTGCAACAATATCAGAGCAGCTGGGCTGTGCTTAAAAGGTAACCCATTTAAGAGAACCCGAATTGTGGGCTTCCAATTTTTAATTGTGGGCTTGTAATATTAAAGCCAATTTTTGGGCTTTTTATTTTCTGTTGGGTTTGTAATTAATTTTTGTGGGCTTGTTTGTTTAATTTGTGGGCTTGTATTTAATTTTTGTGAGCTTGTTTAATTTGGACTTGTATTTTGTATTCTGAATTTTTAAACCCAGCTGAGCTTGTAACCGATCACGCTAGGTTAACTCGTTAGTGGGCCGAGTACCCAAATTCTAGGCCGAGATTTTGGACTCAGTT
>NW_020630796.1:553-842 GCF_003573695.1 Papaver somniferum
TTGCTTTCGCCGAAATCGGGTATTCTCTTTCCTTTTTCTCTACTCAACATGATCCTCTTCATATGTTGTATTATAATTTTGTTCATATTTTGAAACATTGAGGACAATGTTTAGTTTAGGTTTGGGGGTATAGAGTAGATACCACGATAATCTGCCATAATTAAAAACAAAACTCCTTCTTTTTGAAAAAAATGAAAAATGAAAATAAAAGAAAAAAATTGAAAAAAAAAAAAACAAACATAAAATGGAGCTCATTTACCTTGAAATGTTGACTCTTGTGCAAATATGT
>NW_020630797.1:0-557 GCF_003573695.1 Papaver somniferum
TTTTGTGTGTAGAAAATGAGGTTGTGCGCACCATTCTTCGCGGCTTCCTTGCGTGATTTCTCCCGGCTTTTCACTACTTTTATGCTCTTTTCGCTCCGCGACTCATCCGAACTTTATTTATTACCTAAAAATGCAAAATTAATTAATAAAAATATTTATTCTTGAAAACAATGAAAATACAGAATATGGGATAAAATGTAGAATTAATGCATAAAAGATGAGTTAAATTGCCAACAAAAAGGGATAAATATATACAATATTTGGCACTCATCAACCTTATTAGACATTTACCTCAACCCCGCTCTGTGAGGGGGATTAGATCATTCTTAGGTCATGCTGGTTTTTACCGGCGATTCATCAAAAACTTTAGTCAAATCTCAAGACCGTTGTGTAGTCTACTCGCCAAAGATGTTTCCTTCAATTTCGACGATGCTTGTGTGAAAGCATGGGAGGAATTAAAAACTCTTCTTACTACCGCTCCTATAGTCCGACCACCAGACTGGAAACTACCGTTCGAACTCATGTGTGATGCCTCTGATTACGCTGTAGGTGCTGTT
>NW_020630798.1:0-258 GCF_003573695.1 Papaver somniferum
AATGAAAAAAAAATTCAAAACCAAACTAGCAAAATACTTGTAATTTTGCTAAAAAGAGGGATAAAAGAATGAATAACCGGGTACCCGTTACCCGCGGGTACCCATCGGGTATTACCCGTTCGGACCCGTTTAGATTCGGGTCCAATCGGGTAATTACCCGTCGGGTCCTAACTTGTTAATGGGTCCAATTTTGGGACCCGGAACCGGACCCTATTCGCTCGGGTCCGGTTCCGGTTCCGGGTAACGGTTACCCATTGA
>NW_020630798.1:269-635 GCF_003573695.1 Papaver somniferum
GGAGCTAAATGAAATGGCTGGATTGGTGGAATACTAATATGCCATATTCTCGGTATGCTAATTCATTTTTTGACTTTTGATTTAAGTAATCCGTTGGATAGCCAATTGGCAGATAGAAGTTAATTGGTATATCTCAACATAAGTTGAAACAGTAGGTGTAATACCCCTTTGCTGGGTTTGAACTATACTATATTTATGTGGAGCTTGAATGACACTGACTGGAGTGGACTAGACTAGAAGTAGAAGCAGATAAACATGTTTATTAACCAAAGAAAGCGGCACTAGAAACCATGCATCCGAAGACATATCAAACATAATTTTATTGAACTAAAATGGGACATACACCTCACACACTCACAACATCCA
>NW_020630798.1:646-1000 GCF_003573695.1 Papaver somniferum
CATCCGAAGACATATCAAACATAATTTTATTGAACTAAAATGGGACATACACCTCACACGCTCACAACATCCATAATAGGAATTTTATTGAAGTGGACATTTCTCACTTTCACATGTTGAAGACTAGTACTGGTACTTACTCTTACTTTTACGTGCAACAATCACCGAGTTTATGACGTCGTCCATCGGATGAAAAACAGCAAGAACCTCGAAACCTGGTAAATCACTAGGCTCAACAATTGGGTATAGAAAACCACGAGCACCATGAGCACTCCTCAACATTAATAAGGACCCTGGTTCCATATACTTAGCTAGATGATCAATCACTTTGCGCTTATCTTCTTTGTTCAAACC
>NW_020630799.1:0-477 GCF_003573695.1 Papaver somniferum
AACTATTGTTGAACCAACAAGTGCATACGTTTGGGTACGGTTAACAAACCTAGAAGTGTGCATTGTCAAGTGTGTATAAAAAGCTAAGTTTTCGATCTAACGGTTGAGAAATATTAGCTTGAATCTAAATCAGGTGTTCGTCTAACGGTGAATATTGGATGCTTTGTTACTAAGCTAACATTGATTGCAAACCCTGATTTGAAAGACTATATAAAGGAGACGTCTAGTATTGTGCAAAACTAATCCCCACACCTCACGTGTGATACTAGTTTGCATACTAGAGTCCTTTAACCTTTGGTTTTCTTCTTCTAAAACCAGGTTAACGACTTAAAGACTTCATCGGGATTGTGAAGCCAGACCGATACTACTTTTATCGTAGTTATGTGATCTGATCTTGCATCTTCTATCATACTAGTAAAATCAGATTGATTGGCTTGAGATTGATATCTCCGATAGGCAAGATATAAAAAGTAATCA
>NW_020630799.1:488-1000 GCF_003573695.1 Papaver somniferum
TAGTTGTGTGATCTGATCTTGCATCTTCTATCGTACGAGTACAATCAGATTGATTGGCTTGAGATTGATATCTCCGATAGGCAAGATATAAAAAGTAATCACAAACATCTTCGTCTCATTGTTTGTGATTCCGCAACATCTTGTTTTGCTACCATACAATTAAGATTGTTGTGAGGTGATTGATAACTCCAGGATGTTCTTCGGGAATATAAGACTGGATTATCAATTGGTTCCTGTTCACCTTGATTATTATCAAAATACGGAACAAAACCTTTAGGGTTTATCTGTGGGAGACAGATTGATCCTTTGATATACTTGTCTGTGGGAGACATATTTGTTTATTGTCAAAGCATGCGATTTTGGGTCGTAAAAACTCTTAGTTTTGGGTGAGATCAGATAAGGGAATCAAGTGCGCAGTATCCTGATGGGATCAGAGGCGTAGGAGCATAAATGTACCTTGGATCAGTGGGAGATAGATTGGGGTTCAACTACAGTCCAGTACGAAGTTAGCT
>NW_020630800.1:0-141 GCF_003573695.1 Papaver somniferum
GACTCCCGATTACATCTTTTTCCAGGAAAACTGCGTTCCAGATGGAAGGGTCCGTACCTAGTACGCACAGTTTTTCCTCATGGAGCTGTAGAGCTGGAGGATGTCTCCAACAAGAACGTTTTCAAAGTCAACGGGCAGAGA
>NW_020630800.1:152-501 GCF_003573695.1 Papaver somniferum
GAGGATGTCTCCAACAAGAACGTTTTCAAAGTCAACGGGCAGAGATTAAAGCCATTCCTTGAGCCATTTCCACCCGACATTGAAACAACCAACCTGGAGGACCCAGTCTATGTGGACTAAACTGGTCCACTCTTTCCCTAAATAACCAAAAAGTTTTCCAAATCTTTCCCGAAAAACCAAAAATTTTCGTTTTCCCATCAAAACCAAATGTTTCCCAACAAAACCAATTTTTTTCCCAAAAAGTCCAATCCCATTAAAAACCAAATTTTCTTGTAGATAATATGTTAGTTAAATTTCCTTTTGTATATATTTTGTGCTCATCCATTGTGACTCCTAATATGATGGATTT
>NW_020630800.1:701-1000 GCF_003573695.1 Papaver somniferum
TTATTCTTGAAAACAATGAAAATACAGAATATGGGATAAAATGTAGAATTACTGCACAAAAGATGAGTTAAATGCCAACAAAAAGGGATAAATATATACAATATTTGGCACTCATCAGATAAGCACCATCATGCACACCGGCGGGCCCATTAATGCTTAGGCCAATCGGAGTCCTTCCAACTCGTAAGCGGAGCCAATAAATGATTACCCAAAATGGGTTGCCCGCGTGAGTTACAAAACCTAATTTATGTTAGTAGCAGTATATCGCTGCCGCAAAACGATCTTGGCCGCCCAACTTC
>NW_020630801.1:0-420 GCF_003573695.1 Papaver somniferum
CAGAACTTTTGTTTTTGGTGACGCGTTTATCAGAGATATTACTGCCGTCCATAGAGTCATATCGCTACAAACACATACTTATGATGTCTTTAAAAGTGTTTGCCTGCTCTGATACCAATTGAAAAGCGGGGGTCTAACAACCACACCCAATATTTTCCTTAGCATATGGACTAACTCCAATATGCTTTCAAGAGAATCAATTATACAGTTAGATTCAATCTTAAAAAAAGCATATCAAAGAGTTAAATATATATTTCTCGATTCAATCCTCGCTCAAACAAATAAAAAGTTGCGAGACTGATTGAATATAAGAGAAATCAGTTGAACGGTACCAAAGACAAATGTTCAAGGTCAATCCATTTCAATCAACAACCACAGGTTGGATTTACCAATTGATCGATTCAACGCACAACCTGTGAT
>NW_020630801.1:431-1000 GCF_003573695.1 Papaver somniferum
GTACCAAAGACCAATGTTCAAGTATCAATCAATTTCAATCAACAACCAAAGGTTGGATTTACCAATTGATCGATTCAACGCACAACCTGTGATATTTCAATTATATAACAAAATATAATGCGGAAAAGAAATAACACAGACACCAGAAGTTTTGTTAACGGGGAAACCGCAAATCCAGAAAAACCATGAGACTTAGTCCAGATTGAACACACACTATATTAAGCCGCTACAGACACTAGCCTACTACAAACTAACTTCGGTCTGGACTGTAGTTGAACCCCAATCAATCTGACACTGATCCAAGGTACAGTTGCGCTCCTTACGTCTCTGATCACAACGAGATAGTATGCACTTGATTCCCTTAGTTGATCTCACACACAACTAAGAGTTGCTACGACCCAAAGTCGGAGACTTTAATAAAAAAATTGTCTCACACAGAAAAGTCTATAGGAATGAAAAATTTGTCTCCCACAGAAATACCTACGATTTTTATTCCGTCTTTTGATAAATCAAGGTGAACAAGAACCAATTGATATACCGAAACTATATTCCCGAAGAATATCCTATAA
>NW_020630802.1:0-155 GCF_003573695.1 Papaver somniferum
CAGTTGGTTCAAGCCCAGCAACAAAGGTTGGAACAGAGCCCAGCAGCAGAGCGTGCACAAGCCCGGCAGAAACAGAAATAGGCGAGCCCAGTTGACAGCTTCAGTTGGCAGCCCAGTTGGCAGCAGCAGGCTTTGGCAGCAGCAGGCTTTGGCTT
>NW_020630802.1:166-376 GCF_003573695.1 Papaver somniferum
TCAGGCTTTGGCTTGGCAGCAACATCACAGCACAGCTTGGCAGCAGCAGCAGCAACAGCAGCAGTAGCAGCAGCAACAGCAGCAGCAGGCTTTGGCAAAGAAGGCACCAGCAGCAGCAGCACAGCCAAGGTGGTACCTGCAATGATCACAGAGTGCAAAGATAGTCAGCCAAGATAGTCAGGCCAACCCTGCAAAGATAGTCAGGCAAGT
>NW_020630802.1:576-975 GCF_003573695.1 Papaver somniferum
AAAGGAATTGTGGCTAAGCTAAGGCATGGATTCCACCTGGTGTCCTAATCAAATAGCATATTCCTAGGTTGAGTTGAGTCCTATGCATACAATAGAAAGGAAAGAGAAAAAACAGCTTGCTAACAGAAATACTCCTAGTATTGACTGTCTTTTGACAGCACAATCAATCACAAGCAATCATAGCACTGCTTTCTTCCCAATGCACAAGATAAACAAGCATATGGCATCCTATCCTAGCAATTTACCACTTGACAGTGCACCAAGGCTTCATCACAGCCTTAGCTTGTTGCTACTTAGCTCATGCTCAACATGTTACAAACACAAGCATTCATCATGCAAAATAATTCAAACATAACATACACACAACAATCAACTGTAACTGCATAAGAAGACTGAAAT
>NW_020630803.1:0-325 GCF_003573695.1 Papaver somniferum
AATTAAAATGTATTTGATTACAAGACTCTTGTCTCCTATCGGTAGGGCTGCACAAAACCGAACCATAACCGAAAACTGAAACCGAAACCGAATTTTTTTAACCGAACCGAACCATAACCATATTCCTATGGTTCATTAATGGTTGTTAGTTTCAGATAACCGACAGTATCGGTTTCGGTTTAGGTTTTGAAATAAAACCGAACGAATAACCAATTGGTTAACCGATTAATAGTGACCGTAGGATTAAATGATTTTAGGCCGTGGATGGGGATATTTAACCCTAATAAGTAATAACTTACATCACTCTTCAGTCTTCTCTTCTTTC
>NW_020630803.1:525-879 GCF_003573695.1 Papaver somniferum
ATTTCTTGCAGAATTTTTAGGTTCTCTTGCAACTTCTAAGTTCATCCGCATTGACATAGATGATGATGAAGAAGAAGAAGATTCAACTTTGTTATCGTGAAGTTGATTATAAATGATTTAAGGGGTTAGCGGTAAGTTTCTCTACTTTGTAGTTTTAGCAGTTGATATTTTTTTAGAATAAAACTTAGATTTGTTTAAGCATATGAATAGACAAGTTGAAACAATGAACTGTCAATAATGTGAGTACTCTCCTTTACGCCAAAATAGCTTAAACTCATGCCATTGCCTTTGAAGGTAGATCATCTTAGTCAACTGTTATGAATGTTCAGGGCTTACTTTACTTGTAACTTCTTC
>NW_020630804.1:0-188 GCF_003573695.1 Papaver somniferum
CCTTCTCTGCCCTCAATTCCAATCTATAGCCTCATCTATTTCATCAACTCTTCACGCCTAGGGTTCCAGCGAGAAAGAGGGGTGATGGGCTGATGTAATAGATGGCTAGAGAGTAGGGGGATGTATAGGTGATTGAGACAGAGGAGTTGGTGGTAGAAATGGTGGTGACAGGAGCGATGGATGATGGA
>NW_020630804.1:388-564 GCF_003573695.1 Papaver somniferum
TCTACACGTGTCATTAGATGTTGTAGTGTTAAGCGGAAGTATCGAGATTTGATGCGCAGGCAAATAATCGACCGTTGGATCTAAATGTGATCTAATCTGAAGGCTTGGAATTTAGGCACTATGGTGTTTTGCAGGGACTTCAGATTTTGATGCACGATGAAGAAGCGACCATTGGA
>NW_020630804.1:764-1000 GCF_003573695.1 Papaver somniferum
TTATTCTTGAAAACAATGAAAATACAGAATATGGGATAAAATGTAGAATTACTGCACAAAAGATGAGTTAAATGCCAACAAAAAGGGATAAATATATACAATATTAGGCACTCATCAGTGAATCGAAGTGTAGAACTCAAATTAGTTAGATAAAGGAATTGGGAAGTTTTAGGGTTCTTGTGAACCAGTGAGGGTGTTGAAGATTATTGGGTGTTTGTAGTTAGGATGATTGTTCA
>NW_020630805.1:0-405 GCF_003573695.1 Papaver somniferum
TGCTTCCGATGTTGGTTTGAGGATAAGTGGTACCGCTAGTGTCGTTGTTATAAGCAGGAGTAGTTTTTGGAGTACCACTAGCATTGCTAGTGCTAGCATTGTAGGGGTTAGGATTTTTAACTGAACTGGCCTAAGATCAACCATTTCGTGAAAGTTTGAGATTGTAACCGAGAGATTAATCTCCCACTGTGGTCACCAATTTGTTGATGGGAGAAAAAGGTTTGCTAGTTTTATGCGAAAATGGAGATATGACCGTACGGAGGAAACTCCTCGAACCTAGTGATGAGTGCCAAATATTGTATATATTTATCCCTTTTTGTTGGCATTTAACTCATCTTTTGCGCATTAATTCTACATTTTATCCCATATTCTGTATTTTCATTGTTTTCAAGAATAAATATTTTT
>NW_020630805.1:605-1000 GCF_003573695.1 Papaver somniferum
GCTGCTGTGCACTGCTTGTGCAGCTGCTGCTGCAACCCATCTGCCCTGCAACTCTCCTGTTGCCTTTTCCTTCCACTGCTGCTGCTGCTGCATTGAGCCCAAAAGCCTCAGAAGCCCATAAGTCCAAAGCCTGGGTTTTTAACCATTGGCCCTTTACAAACCAAAGCCCAGGTCTAATCAAAAGACCACAGTCCACTGTTAGCTCAATCCCATTGAGCCCAAAAGCCCAAAACAAGGTTTAAGACCTAAAGCCCATAGTCCACATTTCTGAGCCCAAGCTCAGTTCAATCCATTTCAAAATCATTCAAAGGCCCAAAGCACAATCATAACCCATTGGTTACCAAAATCCATTGGTACCCAAAGCCCAACAATAGCAAATTTAGAACCCAAAATAG
>NW_020630806.1:0-206 GCF_003573695.1 Papaver somniferum
TATTGAATGGTTGTGATTTCAATTGATGGGTTATACTTAGGTTAAGTCTTTTGATATCCCATGCTTTATATTTATAGTCGTTTCTTTTAAAAAATCTACCTTGGCAAAGAAACAGAGTCAATATTCTATTTGAGCTGTAATTTTCTAGAATAAATATATGAATCGCATGAATGGGTTTATAGTGGAATCCCGAGTCTCAGTACCTT
>NW_020630806.1:217-434 GCF_003573695.1 Papaver somniferum
GGGTTTATAGTGGAATCCCGAGTCTCAGTACCATTCGATATTTGTGACAACTTTTGTATATATTATCTTTATTTTTAGTGTTTTCTTAAATCAAACCTTTACAAGCCCGAGTTGAACGAATCTTTATTACCACTTTCTACAACACATTAGGAGGGACCCAACACAAGGCTAAAGAGACGGAAATGGTCGAAATGAGGAAAAAGTTGGATGCTTTGAC
>NW_020630806.1:445-743 GCF_003573695.1 Papaver somniferum
GCATAAACACTTAAGAAGATCAGATATCTTCCCCATTTAGTCCACAAAACTTCCCAAAAATTCCTCTCACAGAGAACTCGAGCGTATCTTCCCTGTTTAACTCTCGATTGAAAGTTAGCGGATTCTAGCCAAATTTAACTCATTCCAACGCTCAGAATAATCTTGTTATACTCAATAGATATGACCCAATTAATTCTAGCCATTTAGGTTCTCCACAAATCCATCGAAAATCAATTTGAAAATCTGCCAGGGAGAGAATATATTTTCCCGCCAAAAATGAAATTTGAATTATGAGAAG
>NW_020630806.1:754-1000 GCF_003573695.1 Papaver somniferum
CGGTGTTTGATCCATATTTGAAACTTGACGAGGAATCACAAGAAGAAGTTGGTGATAGAGAATTTTCTAATGTGGCGACCTATGTGGGACCTTTGTTTCATTCAACTGGGTTCGTCATTTTGAATCCTCGTAGAACGCTCCTCCAAATTGGTATTGTCCAAAAAAATTTACCTGAATACTCTCGTTTTACACTGAGCGTAGCCAACTCCCAATTAAGTACAAAGATGTCAGATTGAACTATGAACT
>NW_020630807.1:0-466 GCF_003573695.1 Papaver somniferum
GACGATGGTGGAGAATGATAAGAATGAACTTGTCGCAACTCGTGTGCAAACCGGTTGGAGGGTTTGTATTGATTATAGGAAATTGAATGCCACTACTAGAAAAGATCACTTTCCTTTACCTTTTATTGATCAAATGCTTGAACGTTTGGCTGGACACTCTTACTATTGCTTCCTTGATGGCTATTCAGGTTATAATCAGATTGTGATAGCACCGGAGGACCAAGATAAAACCACTTTCACTTGTCCTTTCGGTACTTTTGCTTATAGAAGGATGCCTTTTGTCTTGTGCAATGCTCCATCTACTTTCCAAAGGTGTATGGTGAGTATCTTTTCAGAATATGTTGAAAACATAATTGAAGTGTTCATGGACGATTTTAGTGTCTTTGGTGATTCATTTGACCTTTGCTTGGACAACTTGTCTTTAATCCTTGAACGATGTGTTGAAACAAACCTTGTGCTAAATTGG
>NW_020630807.1:499-939 GCF_003573695.1 Papaver somniferum
AACTTGTCTTTAATCCTTGAACGATGTGTTCAAACAAACCTTGTGATAAATTGGGAGAAGTGCCATTTTATGGTAACTCATGGCATAGTTTTAGGCCATATAATATCTTCTAAAGGCTTGGAAGTTGATAAATCTAAGATTGACCTTATTCGTGCTCTAACCCCTCCCATTACGGTGAGGGAGATACATTCTTTTCTTGGACACGCATGTTTTTATCGTAGGTTCATCAAAGATTTTTCCAAGATAGCATCACCACTTTGTAACTTATTGCAAAAGGATGTGGTTTTTAAATTTGATGAAAAGTGTATGGAGGCATTCAATCGCTTGAAAGAGCTTTTGATTTCAGCCCCTATCATTAAACCACCGGATTGGGGCAATCCTTTTGATCTCATGTGTGATGCAAGTGACTATGCGATTGGTGCGGTGCTTGGGCAGCGTGT
>NW_020630808.1:0-890 GCF_003573695.1 Papaver somniferum
CCGGCTTTTCACTACTCTTCAGCTCTTTTCTGCTCCGCAACTCATCAAATCTTTATTTACTACCTAAAAAATGCAAAATTAAGTAAGAAAAATATTTATTCTTGAAAACAATGAAAATACAGAATATGGGATAAAATGTAGAATTAATGCATAAAAGATGAGTTAAATTGCCAACAAAAAGGGATAAATATATACATTATTTGGCACTCATCAAAAGTATGGGATGAAATTTGGGAATAACATGGTTATCGGTTTCCATTGTAACTGTGGAAACCCAAACAATAAATCGTGTGCACATTGTCTGAAAAAACTTACTCGCTTTAGGGTCTTACACCAAAGATGAACCTTCAGGGAGTAAATACGAGTCTTTATGTGATTCCCTCGTTGCCGCGAGAAGTCCTCAGTCATTCTTTATTGTCTGTGGAACGTCTTTATGTCGATCCGCGGTAAGGCGGAGAATCTCTAGTCCCCAGAGGTAATTCTCCCGAATCCTTCTTTCCTTGGACGATGCGCTTCAAAGCATAGCATTCACTGGTAGGATGACAGAATTGAGAGTTGAATTTGTAACCGAGAGATTAATCTCCCACTGTGGTCGCCAATTGTTTGTGGGCGAAAACCGTTTTTGCTGATTTTAGTAATTTTGTGTGTGTGGATGAGAAACGAGTCTAGACCCTAAACAATGCACTGCACGAGAGAACTTTTGATTCCAGAGATCAATCTGTACAATCCTGGCCTAAACCAAGAAATGGTCGTTCCAGGCTTGCTTCGGTCACAAAGTGAAGGAGAAGGGTTGGTCTTAGGGAGGGAAACGAAGAGAGTGTTGAGACCAAAATTGTTGATTCTGAAGGTGTGGTTGTTTATGACTTGTATCTGAAAGTAGAACTGGTTAG
>NW_020630809.1:0-320 GCF_003573695.1 Papaver somniferum
TAAGCAACCGGGAATAGTTTACAAACTCTAGTAGAAAATTTCGGCAAAGACTTTCCGTCGTTCGCGGACTGGTAGTCACGCAAAAAGTTTGTCAACTCCGGCAGAATTTCTCGGGATGAGAAGTTCGGCAGTTCGCGGACTGAGTTCGCGGACTTGGAAAAAGTCATTCTTCCCGTTTCTCTTTATCAAAAAAGTTCGCAAACTTTGGTTCAAGGGATAGGACTTATGCACATATGTGTTTCCACAATAATACTTATGTCCATCATTGGTTATGTAATCTAAACTCTCATTCCAACCATTGAAACATTCTTAGAGGACGT
>NW_020630809.1:331-1000 GCF_003573695.1 Papaver somniferum
TTATGTCCATCATTGGTTATGTAATCTAAACTCTCATTCCAACCATTGAAACATTCTTAGAGGATGTTATATAGTTGCTACACCATTTCTCGTCAAAGAAATTTTCAAAGTGATTGAAACATATCATGACTTACGTCACTAGGTAAAGATAAACATGGTCGAAGCGAAATGCTTACCAACACATATTTCGAGATATAGATAGGCGAGGTATAATCGGTTCGAAATACCAAATGTGTATAATCTAAGTTTATATATAGCATACAACTTTTTGTCTCAAGAAGTAGGAGATAGAGTAGATAGAATTTTTAGTGACAGATAAGTTCAAGTCTTCACATACTTTTTTTATCGAGAAGTTCCACCGGTTCCTTGAGTAGTTCTTCTTCTTGTATGATGAATCGCCATGAAGTCCTTGAGCTCAACTACACTTTCTATCTTAGTCCGAGACTTAGATATAGTAGACTACAAATCAAGACTTATAGTTTTGATCACTAACATTGACAAACGATAGCAACGCATGCGAGTTCGACCGAGCAATGTTATAACACCCCCGTCAGGACGAGGGGCCGGAGGAGTCAGAGGAGGCCAACCCCCTATCACCATTGTTGATTTGATGGAAAGGAAATAAATTATCGCTAAGGCTCAGACATACATGGCTTCGATCCATAAAGC
>NW_020630810.1:0-647 GCF_003573695.1 Papaver somniferum
TGCAAAACAAAATTCCGACGGTTTGAATGCCATCATACAAGCCGTTACCCCAAATCTTTAGCACCATGTGTCAAATTGCACTAGGTTTAAAGATTCTTGGAATATCTGAGAAACCGTATTTGAAGGAAACTCCAGTGAAAAGGAAGCTAGGCTTCAAAACCTTAATTCCGATTGGGAGAACCTTCATATGGCAGATGAAGTTACAATTGATGAGTTTAATCACAGATTGTATGAAATTGTTAATGCATATTTTGCATTGGGTAAGACTATTCCTGAAAAGGACATTCTGATGAAAATTCTCAGATCGTTGCCATCTAGATACGAGTCTAAGAATAATGCCATCGTTGAGGGAAATAACCTTGATAGTCTTTCCAGAAATACATTGGTTGGAAAGCTAAAGATCTTTGATCATGAGCATACATCCAAAATCAGAAAGGATGTTTCCTTTAAAGCACATAAGAACACTAAGTTACTTGATAAAAGTAAAAGTGTTTATGTCTCTGAGGGTGATTTTCGGATGAATATCTTGACAAATCAGTCTCCTTGATCACAAGACAGTTTAGGGATCTTCTATTGAAGAGAAGTAAACGGTTTTCAAGAGACAAACCTAGGTCGTCAGATAAACCTCACAATCGCGTTCCTCCTAA
>NW_020630810.1:658-1000 GCF_003573695.1 Papaver somniferum
AAACGGTTTTCAAGAGACAAACCTAGGTCGTCAGATAAACCTCACAATCGCGTTCCTCCTAAAAACAAGGATTCTGACGAAGCTGATGACGAGGATATTCCACAGTGATTTAAGTGTAAAGGTTTTGGTCATTTTTCAAACGAGTTCCCAAATCGTAGAAAATACACTAGGAACAAAGGTCTTGCTATAACACTTGATGAGATGTCTGAGATCTATGATTCTGATGAAGATAGGAAATCAAGTGTTGGTCTTCTATGTGAAAACATTGATTTTGATAATTGTAGCAATACATATATCAACCTTGATGGTTTCGGTGAAGAAGAGAATCCAATCAAGCTGGAA
>NW_020630811.1:0-568 GCF_003573695.1 Papaver somniferum
GATAGTCACAAACATAACCTTTAAGGATCTTTCTAAATTTCTTATTTTCTTGACAAAGAGGAGTTATAAACGGAGTTAGATAAGATGTTGGTCTTTTTCCCTTTAAGAGATGGTCAAACAACTTAATATATTTTGAGACTTCCTTATCAACATCTGTATCAATATCAAAATTACTTTCATTAGAAAATTCATCCAACTGTTCTTCTAGGCGTGTCTCCCATTCATCCAAGGTTTCAGATGATGTAACAGATGTGATAATTTTCTCACATGAACCAAAACCTTGAACCAAGTGTGAATGATTCTGAACTGGTGGTGCGTTATCCGAGATTTCGTCTTTACATATAGTCATACTGCTTCAACCACAGTTGTTAGGTCTTAACGTGTTTCCCTGCTCTGGTACCAATTGAAAACGTGGGGGTACCAAAATACACCACCACTTTTTTCTTAGGCAATCTGTATGGACAAACTCAATACAACTCCGATATTTAAACTCAAGCAAGGAATAATATCTAGAGTTATATATATATATATATATATATATATATATATATATATATATATATATATA
>NW_020630811.1:594-1000 GCF_003573695.1 Papaver somniferum
AAAATATAGATATATATATATATATATATATATATATATATATATATATATATATATATATATATATATATATATATCTTGCGATTAGAACGTTTACAGAAACAAATCTCTGAACCTAATCAGTAAGAGATTACTTGAACGGTACCAAATACCAATGTCCAAGAATCAATCAAGTTGTATCCAACAAACTAGGTCGGATGTATCTTACTTTAATTGATCAAAGTGTAACCTGAGATATTTCAATTATAGATAAACAATATAACTCGGAAAAATAAATAATACAGACACTAGAAGTTTTGTTAACGAGGAAACTGCAAATTCAGAAAAAACCCGAGACCTTGTTCAGATTGAACACCAAACTGTATTAAGCCGCTACAGACACTAGCCTACTACCAATTAACTTCGT
>NW_020630812.1:0-570 GCF_003573695.1 Papaver somniferum
AAACATGAGCAAATAGTGTAGAAGCCATGAAACACGTTTTTCAGACAAGCTCATCTGAAGAGATTCTACACTTCCCTATATTAAACGACGAACAGGGAGAAATTGGTAAGTAATTTAAGGTTGGGTCATATACCATTCTCTTCGTATGGATTTTATATATAACATATCAAAATTTCATAGCAATCGGATGAATGATCTAACATATGTGGCCAAAACATCGGACAACATGCAACTTGGAAAAGTACTGAAGGTCTCCTGGAAGTTCACTATTTCGCTTTTTTCAGGCCCTAAAAATGCTCAAAATTCAAAAAGCTTATTTGATAAAGCTTGGAAATTTCCTGGGCTTGAAGATACATGCGCAGACCGCGAAAATACGACTTCGGACGAGGATTTTACAGCGTTTCTAGTAAAATCTGAAGTCTGAAATTTTCTGGTGACGTATTTCGGCAAAGTTATCCTTAAATTTACATGGATTCTCATTCATTCATTCACAAATCAACAATTTCATACTTCTATGAAGAAATTACAGGAGATATACTTACTAAGGGAGTCTCTAAATCATTTGAAGGC
>NW_020630812.1:581-1000 GCF_003573695.1 Papaver somniferum
TACTTCTATGAAGAAATTACAGGAGATATACTTACTAAGGGAGTTTCTAAATCATTTGAAAGCTCGGCAATACTGGGATCTCCATTGGTAATGCCGTTATCTCCATTCAGCTCGGGATTTCGGGAATTCTCCATATACCCCTGTCCCAAAGAAGAGCACGCTTCATCAACATACTTCTTATCTATAATGATTTCTTCCTGGATTCATCAACAATAATTATTATTATTTCATTCAAGGAGATGCGCACAAAAAAGATACTTACATCGACTTCTTCATCAGTGCTGGATTCCTGAATTTTGCCCGGGAACAAGTTGAAGACCGTCAATCATTGGAGCAAAAGTCTGAAAAGAAATAACAAATCTTGGTCTCATGATCCTAATTACACGGTCAAATTCATGACACAAGGAACGCTAACAACT
>NW_020630813.1:0-340 GCF_003573695.1 Papaver somniferum
ATTTGGTTGTTTGGGTGTTGAGCAGACCCATCAAATCTCGATGTTTTGTGAGGGGAATCCGTAGGATGATAGGATGAGGGAAAGATCCAACGATGTGATGTAAATGGATGTGGAGCGACCGCTGGATATGTAATACATCAAGACTGACGGTCCAAGATGGGGTTAGGTGCTGTAGTGTTAGACAGGAGCTTCAGACTTTGATGTACTGGCGATGCTGCGACCATAGGATGCTGAGATGATCCAATCTGACGGCTAGAAAGGGAAACGGGTATGGATATAGGAAATGGATTTGGGTGAGGGTTTTGGGCCTTGGGTATGCCAAGCCCATATCTTCTTTAAG
>NW_020630813.1:398-716 GCF_003573695.1 Papaver somniferum
TTTGGGTGAGGGTTTTGGGCCTTAGGTATGCCAAACCAATATCTTCTTTAAGGACAATTCTTCCTCTTCAAGCCCAGTTCTAGCCTTTTGGTCTTGCGCACAACATTCTTCGCGGCTTCCTTGTGTAATTCCTCCCGACTTTTCACTACTTTTCTGCTCTTTTCGCTCCGCAATTCATCCAAACTTTATTTGGTACCTAAAAATGCAAAATTAAATAAGAAAAATATTTATTCTTGAAGACAAAGAAAATACAGAATATGGGATAAAATGTAGAATTAATGCACAAAAGATGAGTTAAATGCCAAGAAAAATATATAG
>NW_020630814.1:0-205 GCF_003573695.1 Papaver somniferum
CACATGTGTAGATACACTTTACACTCTTATCACATGTCTTTTTTTGTTATCAGTGCTAGGATTGTGCCTTTGATAGCTATATTGACATCTCCATTTTGCTGTGAGCTTAAACTGACTTGCATATGTCACATTTGATGTAATCTGAGCCTATATTTTGACCTAGAACTTTGTAGGTACGTTCTAAGCAAACCTTCACGAGACTTCA
>NW_020630814.1:405-793 GCF_003573695.1 Papaver somniferum
GCCCAAAACCCTCACCCAAACCCATTTTCTATATCCAAGCCCGTCTCGGATTTCAGCCGTCAGATTGGATCCATATCATCATCCAACGGTCGCTCCATCATCGCACATCAAACTCCGAAGCTCCCGCTTTACATCGCAACACACATCTCCATCTTGGGTCGTCCGTTTTGCTACATCCCTTCATCCGACGGTCGCTCCACGCTTACCTCCGTATCGCCGTTGGATCCACCTACCATCTTCCCATCCATCGCTTCTTGTCGCAGATCATCAAACCTCGCTGAACCCGCTCAACACCCTAATACCCCATTCTATACCCATTAGCCAAACACACCCTTCTCCCAAAACCATCGAATCCATCTTCTTCCCCTCTTCTGCAACAATGACGCTC
>NW_020630815.1:0-573 GCF_003573695.1 Papaver somniferum
ATGAACTAAAACATTTATGATTTAAGGAATCCAAATTAACTTTGCAAGTCGTGGCTTAATGTTCATGAATTGATTATTGTATAAGTACTTTGTACAATCAAGAATCAAACCGATTTCGTTTCTATTTGTTCACGAATATTTCTATGAGATAGTGAACAATTGAACAACTCTATTTGAAGCAAAATTGGATTCATTTGATTATTTATCATGATTTATTGATCATCATATTTGATCTAGAAGTGTTAGATGAAAATTCCTAAGTCAAAAGTGTTCATATGGCTAACTTAGGTTAACTGTTATTGATCCAACCCAATATACACGTTTAGGTACGATTACCCATATCTAAATCTTAATATGTTTTACATACCTTAGCTGGTTAATGATTACAGAGTAGACTTGCTTCTTCTAAATGTTAATTGGAGATTATATACTAATTTGAGATTATATACCCGTGAGTGATGATTGGGTTAATGATTTCAGAGTGGATTTGGCTTCTTCTTATTGTTAATTGAGATTTGAGATTATATGCAAAAATATATATATATATATATATATATATATATATATATATAT
>NW_020630815.1:605-1000 GCF_003573695.1 Papaver somniferum
TACGGCATAAAACAGGGGCAAGGTATATATATATATATATATATATATATATATATATATATATATATATATATATATATATATAAATATAAAAACATATCTAAATATAAAAAACAAGAAAAAAAAACATATCTAAATATAAGTATATTTCATTTCTGTATAACAAGCTAAGACCATCTAACGCTAAGCAGACTTAGCTTGAATCTTAAATCAGGAATTGATCTAACTGTGAATATTGAATGCTTTATTACTAAGCTATCTTAGCTTTGATTGTAAGCAAACCTGATTTGAAAGACTATATAATGGAGAACTCTAGCAACTGGAAAAACATAATGTCGACACTTCTGTGTGCCCTAGTTGCAAACTTGAGTTTTATCTTCTTTAAGATTTACTCG
>NW_020630816.1:0-553 GCF_003573695.1 Papaver somniferum
TCAGAAGAGAAGATTCTCAAGCATAAACAAACTAGGTGAAATCAAAGTTCAACAACCGTTAGTCAATCAAATCAATCGAAAACCAATAATAAACTGTAATTATCTAGTTTCCCACCAACGGTACTCGTAGAGCTTCCCAATCCCAAAGAAGTCTTTAAAACGAGCGGTCGTAAGAGATCTCGCATAATTATGGTACTTTACTCTCCGAATAGACGGCTCCACCAGTAGCAACACAACTAGGTAGTTTTGCTGGCTCTAAGGATTAGTTTGCTCGAAATGAAAACTTCAATATTTATAGACCAAGGAAGTTTGGACAATAAGGAATTCCCAATACCTAAAATATTCTCAAGATATGCGATATATTTCCAAATTCGATTATCATAATTCCTGGAAATGCTCTGTCCAAATATTGACCGAAATCTCAGTAGAAAATCTCCAATTAGTAAATGCACATTACCAATTTTTATTTTCTAAAGATATGCATTTAATTGCTGGAAATTAAAAGCATATAAAATTAAAAACCTTAATTAAAAGATTCTCAATTTATTTCGAT
>NW_020630816.1:564-1000 GCF_003573695.1 Papaver somniferum
TAAAGATATGCATTTAATTGCTGGAAATTAAAAGCATATAAAACTAAAAACCTTAATTAAGAGATTTTCAATTTATTCCGATCCGGGATTCTTTCCTTTAGCTATTAAGGAATATCTTTGAACAATAAAAGATAAGAGTTACTGCACATGTTCAAAGTATGTCGACATCTTTAAATCCTTTTTCATATTTACAATCTTGGAACCGATTTGCCACACTTCCAAACGAGTTTGGAATTGGTTCATCTGATTTCCAAGAACTATGTGATTGATCAAAAAAACTTTCAATCACCATTCATGGGTTTAACGGTTCTACCAAAACAAGTTTTGGTTATACCACCATGTGGGTAGTAGGATCGGTCACACTAGTTACCAAAAGTTGGTTGACTAGGTACTAGGATCGGTTACCACATATATATGGTATAAACTTGTATTCGGT
>NW_020630817.1:0-416 GCF_003573695.1 Papaver somniferum
CTGGTAATGGTTTAAGGTCCAACTTAGCAGGCTTTTCTAACGAAGGAACTAGGGTAGACTTAGAAATGGGTAGAGGTTTGAACTTAGGTTTCCAGCCATTACTAGTGTCTATCAAAGAGGTTGAATCTAACAAAGCATTCACCTCAATCCCAAAGTGGACTAGGCATTTCTCTAATGGATATTCTAACAAAGTGTTTGGTAATGACTCCTCGACTAATGTTACTATCATGTTCACCTCTTCTATGCTCGAGTCATCTAGTTCAGAGGGTAGCTTACTAATATTAAAAATATTCAGCTCAATAGTCATATTACCAAAAGACAAATTCATAATACCATTTCGACAGTTAATGATCGCATTGGATGTAGCTAAAAACGGGCGACCTAAAATCACTGGTATTTGGTTCTCTGGGTCAGGG
>NW_020630817.1:427-912 GCF_003573695.1 Papaver somniferum
ATCACATTGGATGTAGCTAAAAACGGGAGACCTAAAATCACTGGTATTTGGTTCTCTAGGTCAGGGACAGGTTGGGTATCTAGGATAACAAAATCCACTGGATAAATAAACTTGTCGACCTCAATAAGAACGTCCTCAATCATACCACGAGGAATTTTAATGGACCTATCAGCTAACTGAAGTGTCATCTGGGTAGGTTTCATCTCACCAAGTCCTAGCTTAAGGTACACATGGTATGGGAGTAAGTTCACACTGGCTCCTAAGTCAAGCAAAGCTTTCTCGACACGGTATTTACCTATTGTGCAAGAAATAGTAGGGGACCCTGGGTCTTTATACTTAGGAGTAGTGGTATTCTGAATAATAGAACTCACATGACTAGCTAGGAAGGATTTTTTTCTGGACACTAAGTTTTCGCTTTCGCGTACACATATCCTTAAAAAACTTGGCATAAGCGGAAATCTGCTTAATCACATCTAACAATAGGA
>NW_020630818.1:0-500 GCF_003573695.1 Papaver somniferum
AAACACAATAGGATTACTTATCAAGTAAATAAGAATTAACGTTTGTGTAATTTACTTTAAATTATAATAACAACAACTATAATTTCGGAAAATAAAAATAAATGACACAACAAGATTTTGTTAACGAGGAAACCGCAAATGCAGAAAAACCCTGGGACCTTGTACAGAATTGAATACCCTCAGGATTAAGCCGCCGTACAAAATCAAACCAACTTTGTATAGTTGAAACCAAGCAACTAAACCTATAGTTCACCTAGTTTCGTCTGTATTCCCACGCCTCTGACCTGTAATAAGTCACGTACTTGGAAAAATTCCTTTGGTTCGTATTCCAAACAGTAATGGAACAACAAATCTATTTGGTATCAACTCTTTTCAACCAAGTGATGTGAGTTCGACAAAAGGCTCTTCTGTTTATCTCAATAAACTCCTTTGTCAGGTTCTTAGATCTATCTTATTATCAACTACCAAAGTAATTGTTAAGATTTTGCAATCAATACTTT
>NW_020630818.1:511-1000 GCF_003573695.1 Papaver somniferum
CTCCTTTGTCAGGTTCTTAGATCTATCTTATTATCAACTACCAAAGTAATTGTTAAGATTTTGAAATCAATACTTTTAATGACAAATAATTGTATTGATGCCGATCTACACAACTAATCAATCTAATCTACCACAAGGATAAAACGATTATAGTTGGATCCTCTTTTACCAAAACAAGTATTGTACACACCAAAGATTATGAACACAAATCAGAAATCTTCAAAGTCTTCTTTGTCTTCAAATATTCTTAGATCTTCAATAAACCCCTGCACACAATCAACTTGAATCTCTTAAGATCAATCACACACAGAAGGGAGTATGTTAACAATAGATTATCACAAGACGTCTTTAGATCTACAAACAATCTAAAGATCCCCGTCGAAACTTCGATCTAGTTTGAGTGAATCTTATATCAGAAGAGAAGATTCTCAAGCATAAACAAACTAGGTGCAATCAAAGTTCAACCACCGGATGTAGTTTTACAAGTGG
>NW_020630819.1:0-1342 GCF_003573695.1 Papaver somniferum
AAAAAAAAAAAAAAAAAAAAAAAAAAAAAAAAAAAAAAAAAAAAAAAAAAAAAACTGTTGGTTATATAAACCATAAGTGCTTCCAGGTGTTGCTTTGGAATTGGTGGGTGAACATATTCATCTTTAAGAGCATCTCCAATGTCTGGGTCAAGGTCATCCTATGTGGAGGTGTTATTAAGACTTTTTGAGTGTGGGTCATTCACTACATGACAAAAAATAATAAATATGAGATTTTCTACCTTAAATTCCATCTTCAATCCCCAAGGTCTTATCCAACACTTTTTGTCTAAATTTAGAGACAAATGATGATGTGGACTTAATACCTAGGGTCATGAAGGTCTAAATAAGACTTTCTCCTTTACCCCCACTTGGTCCTCACACGGACATGTCATCTTCCTTTATGACCTCCACCCTAGTGTTGGAGATGGAAAATTGGTATAAAATGTCTTAAATCTTACGTGTCATATCAATTTAAGACCTTGACCCGTAGCATTGGAGATGCTCTAAATTAACTTTTCAATCGCACAGTCATCGAAACAGTTGTCTCAGGTGTTTTCGATTAATGCTCACACTCTCAGGTGTTAGTATAAAAGCTTATTGCAGTTTATTTATCCTAGACATATTACTATTAACTTAAATGGATGTGACTCATTTCACTTGCGGATGGGACTTGGAAGATTCAAAGCGCACAGTGTCGCATGCAACACATGCATACATTGTACTTGTATCTTCGTGCAATCTCAGCAGTATTCTTGCAAGGAATCTCTCCCTTCTTGGGAGAAATCCAAGTTTTCAACATGAAAAGGAAAGTTGGAACTAATTAGAAACTAATTAAACTTTATCTGTACGCCATTTTTGATCTTCCGAGCAGAATCCACCTCTTCAAACATAAACAACTACTTTTTTCCTTTAACCTAATGAAGCTATGAGGTGCTATAAATAGAAGGTAGGATTGGCTATTAATCTTCACCCCAAGCTATCCTCATTATCAAACATTTAACTTTAGCAACACTCTTAATTAAGTAATCTTCATCAACAATGGCCGCTGCTAAGACTTCATTGGTTCTCTTTCTCTTTGCCTTGATCGCTATTTCTGCAAGCTTGCGTAAGTATACACTACATTTTTACAAGATTTGTTTTCTTACATAGTCATAATATGTGAAGGTTTCGTCGGAATCTATACGTTTTGATCATCTTTACGTGATATATATTGACTATTCTGTATTTGTGCAAACATGTGCAGAGATGGCATCAGCAGCTGGGGTTCAATGCGCTACTGACTTGTCCTTGAATCTTAATGTACTCAACGGGTGCACTTCGGACACGCAGTGTGTTGATTTAT
>NW_020630820.1:0-607 GCF_003573695.1 Papaver somniferum
GACCGTTGGATTCAACTACCATCTAATCTGAAGGCTTGGAATTTCAGCGCTGTGGTGCTTGGCAGAGACTTCCGATTTTGATGCTCTATGAAGGAGCGACCGTCGGATGCTCCCGGGAACTGATCTGATGGCTGAGAACGGAGGCGCTTTTGTGTGTAGAAAATGAGGTTGTGCGCATCATTCTTCGCGGCTTCCTTGCGTAATTTCTCCCGGCTTTTCACTACTTTTCTGCTCTTTTCGCTCCACGACTCATCCGAACTTTATTTACTACCTAAAAATGCAAAATTAATTAATAAAAATATTTATTCTTGAAAACAATGAAAATACAGAATATGGGATAAAATGTAGAATTAATGCGCAAAAGATGAGTTAAATGCCAACAAAAAGGGATAAATATATACAATATTTGGCACTCATCATCTATAGACCAACATGTCCTGATCAATAGCATGTTTTCAATCAAAATAGACACCTCTTGAGCTAAATTATAGCATTCGAGTCTTTTCGAGTGTGTACTTTTCGAATGTACACTCGATACTGCTCTAAGTAGAAAAATCTTGTTTATGTGGCCTAGACTTCAAAATTTGGCTAAAATATCAAGATCATG
>NW_020630821.1:0-710 GCF_003573695.1 Papaver somniferum
ATTGATTAGCGAAAAACCTAGTAGTTCTTCTGATTTAAGCAGGGAGCTCGAAGATTGTTCTTTTGAGAGCCCTGTTTTTGGAAACTTCAGTTTTAAGAATCTGTCTCTTCGTGAGGAAAGTACCCCTAGTACTTCTGTTGTGCCAGCGATGGCAACTTTGAAAGATTACATGTTCCCAATTAGGTCCAACCGAGCTTCGTGCATTAAATTGCCATCCACTACGGCTAATTTCGAGATAAAACCTAGTATTCTTCAGATGATCCCTATATTCTTAGGAAAAGATGATGAGAACCCTTATTTTCATATTAGGGACTTTGAGGAAATCTGTGGGACAATTAGGATAAAGGACCTTACCGATGAAGTCTTGAAACTTAAGATGTTTCCCTTTTCTTTGAGAGACAAAGCCAAGACCTGGCTGAACAACCTACCGTCTGAATCCATAGAAACATGGCAGGAACTTATCGCTGCCTTCTATATGAAGTTCTACCCTAAGCATAAAACTGCAACTGTTAGGCAGAAAATTAGTGCTAGTGTGCAACAAGAGGGAGAGTCTCTTTATAGATTTTTAGAGAGATTCAATGATCTTCTATCTCAGTGTCCTCATCATGGATTTGATAAGATGAAACTAGTACAAATTATTTATGATGGTTTAGACTATTCGACTAAAGCCATGGTTGAGTCTATGCGCGCTGGTGAGTTCACTAGTAAAA
>NW_020630821.1:780-1000 GCF_003573695.1 Papaver somniferum
CTGATGATGCTTTTACCTTCTTAGAAGTTATCGCTGAAAAATCCCAACAGTGGGAATCTTGTGTTGAACCCCCTAAAAGACTCTTGGTCAATAAAAGTAGCACCAATATGGTAGATACGAGGTTTTCATCTGATGCTAAGTTTGCTGCTTTGTCTAGAAGGTTAGAGGCTTTGGAAATGGGTCAGTCTAAAAATAGGTCCCTTGTTGAACCTAATAGAGC
>NW_020630822.1:0-189 GCF_003573695.1 Papaver somniferum
TTTAAATACTCTCCGGATCCGGAAATTGAAGACATAGTTAAAGGTCTTACGGAGAATAGTGATTAACCTAAATTTGGGGGTAGAGATTGTCAATTATCCCCAATAGAAGTCCCTAACTTGGGACTCAAGCCTAGTGCATCTGAGGTATCGCTTGAGTCTATTCAGACTCCACAACCTGATCCGCCTGAT
>NW_020630822.1:389-653 GCF_003573695.1 Papaver somniferum
TTTCTCCTCGTTCATGCTGTTAATTTTATCATTGGAAACATTGAGGACAATGTTAGATTTAAGTTTGGGGGTGGGGAAGAAACTTTTTGTTAGCTTTTAGTTGCAATAAATAAACTCCAGAACCTAGAAATTTATGCGTATTCAGGATGGCACTAACTAATCTAAGTGGATGGAAGCATCTTGGTTGTAGGAGTTGAGGAACCAATATGAATAGATGGAAACATCTAAAGAGTCTATTAATAAAAGCACAGAGCTCATATGTTA
>NW_020630822.1:664-928 GCF_003573695.1 Papaver somniferum
AAGAGTCTATTCATAAAAGCACAGAGCTCAGGTGTTAGAAATAACATGATAGTTTCACCATATCTCGTTGAGTCCTTTTCACTTCTATTTTTATTTTATTTTGTTTTTAAACTATGTTTCTCTAAGTGATAGGTGGGGCCCACGATTCAAGTTGTTACCAATGCTAGGGTGAATTAGAGTGATTGAGATACCATGAAAAAAAAAAAAGTTGAAAAAGAAAAAGAGATGAAAAAAAAAAATGGTAGTTACCAAAAAAAAAAAAAA
>NW_020630823.1:0-476 GCF_003573695.1 Papaver somniferum
AGCTCCCCGCCTTCACAAGAAGAACTACTAGGTTTGTCACTAATCAAACGACCTAGAGTGTTTCTTTTCCAAGCCCGTTTAAAAACTTCGGGCATACACTAGAAAAACAAAATCAAAAAGAAAAGTCCTAAAACGGAAGGGATGTTCTATGCAAACACAAACAAGGCTGACTCCACCACAGCAAACCTACTGATTTCTAACAAACAAAAAGCATGATGACTTCACTTAGATTGTTTCTAGACTAGCTTATAATCCTTCGAACAGGAATTCGTTACAATTTAAGCAAACCCCTCTGGAATCAATCCGAGTTAAAGTAAGTTGAATAGAGGCGAGGGAAGCTCGGTGGAGCTTTGATAACCAAGGCCTCACCGGTATTACAAGGCGGCGCAGTCACGCATTCAACTTACAGAAACCGTCAAGAACTTCGAAGTATGCTTAAAAGAGTAACCAATATTTTTCGAATGACTTTCCTGTTA
>NW_020630823.1:487-1000 GCF_003573695.1 Papaver somniferum
AGAAACCGTCAAGAACTTCGAAGTATGCTTAAAATAGTAACCAATATCTTTCGAATGACTTTGCTATTAAGCTCGTTACCCTATCGGTCTCGTTCTAGTCAAAATTTTAGGCTTAGATTCGCGTTTGGTGTCATTTTCCTAAGGCGGGCAAGAAGAGAACGGTGATGAAATCCGAACTCTTGTCTTGTATGGCCAGTCCTTGCCCTTTACTAGGAAATTAAAGCAGCCGTTTTCAAGTACTCAACATATATGCATATGAAGGAAGACAGTAACTCGCTGACAGGGGATTCGTGAGTGTTTCAACAAACTTACCTCCCGTACCAGACGGGGGATGAACCTTTGTAGTCGACTCGGGCCACGACTCATATGTCATGTACAAACCCGAGGGGCCGAGGTGATATCGTAATCACCGTCCTTCTCTGCAAACAGTTTATATATAAACTACCCTTCCGTAGGGTTTAAAAAATAATGTCCCAAAATTTAAAGTCCAAAGTCCAAAAATAATAAAGTGCA
>NW_020630824.1:0-319 GCF_003573695.1 Papaver somniferum
ATTGCTATTGTTGGGCTTTGATTCTCCTTTGAGTAAATTGGGTCTAATGGGTTTGTTTTTAACAATGAAATGAACTGAGCTTGGGCTCAGTTGGTCTTGAAGTGCACTAGGCTTTGGGCCTTTGATTGAGTTCAGGCTTTTGGTCTCTGAATTAGGCTTTTGATTAAGCCCACAGTTGACTGAATTGGGCTTTGAGCCTTAACCTAAACTGTGGCTGGGCCTTAATGAAATGGGCTTTAGTTTGTACAAACAATGGACATTGGGCTTAGAACTGAGCTTGGGCTTTTGGGATTGCTGTGAGCCAAGCTCAGTTGCAGCA
>NW_020630824.1:330-546 GCF_003573695.1 Papaver somniferum
TGGGCTTAGAACTGAGCTTGGGCTTTTGGGATTGCTGTGAGCCAAGCTCAGTTTCAGCAGCAGCAGCAGCAGGAAGAAAAAAAAACAGCTGCAGTAACAGCAAGGCAGTGGAAGCAGAAGCAAGGAAAGCAGCAGCAGCAGCAATACTGCACAGCAGTGAGGCAACAACAGCAGAACAAGCCAAGGGGAAGAAAAGGCAGCTGCAGCAACAGCAGT
>NW_020630824.1:746-1000 GCF_003573695.1 Papaver somniferum
TATTTATTCTCGAAAACAATGAAAATACAGAATATGGGATAAAATGTAGAATTAATGCATAAAAGATGAGTTAAATGCCAACAAAAAGGGATAGATATATACAATATTTGGCACTCATCACCTCTTGGCCATAAACTGCCCTGCATGGCTCCTGGCATTAATCTTCCAACATGCCTACTTTCTGTTATTGACTGTCAAGCTTTGAATGCTACGACCTGCTGGCAATCATGGCTGGAGACTAGATGGAGGCTGGT
>NW_020630825.1:0-414 GCF_003573695.1 Papaver somniferum
CAGCCTTTTGTCTTAGCGCCAATATAGCCTAGTCCCTGTACAGTTTCGCTTTTTTATTCTATTTTTGTTGACCGAGTAAAAAAAAGTGTTGATATTAGTCAGACTAGTATCTCAGTCCATTAGGATAGGTTCATTTTGGCGGAGGCCTTCAGACAGATATGAGAAACACCGTTCACCTAGTAAACATCAAAACCATTTATGTTTTACTATATCCATCTTCTTGATCTATCCATGTGATTAGTTTTGACTCCGGATATTGATGTTCATAGTGCGACTATCTGAGTAGAGCTCTGTCACTTCATATGAATTTTAGTATGCTTGAGTGAAAACTCGTGTACAACAATTGGAATTTCGCATCAGGGTACTTCCTCTTGTGGTCAATAAGTATGCCAACCAAGGAGATTCTTTAGTACC
>NW_020630825.1:425-1000 GCF_003573695.1 Papaver somniferum
GGTACTTCCTCCTGTAGTCAATAAGTATGCCAACCAAGGAGATTCTTTAGTACCTTCCAAGGTTCTGTGTAGATAGCTAGGGTCTGGAGTATAAAGGTTTTGTGGGTATACCTCTGGTAAGCCCTCCGGAGACAACACTCGCCACTAGGGACACCTAGGGGTTTAAAGGCTTATTGCATACGCTAAATGCAATCGACGATGCCTGCGACAGTGAGTTAGGATTTTATTTCTATTTTATTTTTGCTCGAGGACTAGCAAATAATAGGTTTGGGGGTATTTGATAGACACATTTTTGTGTCCGATTTGTCTCGATTCTATATATTGTTAGGGCTCATTTTTGTACTTATTATGGTGTTTTATTTATTTGTAGGTATTTTTGGCTAATAAACATTTTTGGAAAAAATTGGCTCGAAAAGTTGTCGGAAAGCACCCGGAGGACATTTGTTATTCAGACTCTCACTTTGGATAAGGGGTAACCTAATTACTAAGGGGCATCCCATTTCCAGGCAGTTCCTAATCGCACCCCTACTCTGGATAAGGGGCAACCATCTTCAACATTTCAAAAACCAGGATTT
>NW_020630826.1:0-449 GCF_003573695.1 Papaver somniferum
GAAAAATATTGGTTACTCTTTTAAGCATACTTCGAAGTTCTTGACGGTTTCTATAAGTTGAATGCGTGACTGCGCCGCCTTGTAATACCGGTGAGGCCTTGGGTATCAAAGCTCCACCGAGATTCCCTCGCCTCTATTCAACTTACGTTAACTCGAATTGATTACAGAGGGGTTTGCTTAAATTGTAACGAATTCCCGTTCGAAGGATTAGAAGCTAGTCTAGAAATAATCTAAGTGGAGCCATCATGATTTTTTTTTTTCTAGAAATCAATAGGTTTGATTTGGTTGAGTCGGCCTTGATCTGTGTTGCTTACCCTTCCAACTTAGAAAATTCTATTGTATGCCTGAACGTAAAAGAGACGCACTAGGTAGATTTGTTAAAGAGAAACCTAGTAGTTCGAAGCGTCTCGATTAACTTAATCTAGAAAATCCGACTTTTGAAGAGTCTG
>NW_020630826.1:460-962 GCF_003573695.1 Papaver somniferum
TAGTAGTTCGAAGCGTCTCGATTATTGAACATCCTTTGACTGAGGAGAGAATCCATGTTGCTCCGATAGCGCCAGAAATGACAACTTTGAAAGCTTTGTTGAATCCAACTAGGACTACCCGTCCTTCGTGTATTAAGTTAGCTGAAACGGAGGCACCCTATGAACTGAAACCTGAGACCTTACATATGTTCCCAATCTTTTTATGGAAAGAAAATGAAAACCCTTATTACCATGTTAGGGATTTTGAGGAAATTTGTAGTACTCTAAGAATTAGAGGCTTAGATGGTGATGCTTTGAAACTTAGGTTATTCCCATTTTCCCTGAAAGATAAGGCCAAGTCGTGGCTGTATAGTTTGGACTCCGAGTCAATTGAGACATATGAACAACTTACATCTGCCTTTTTCAATAAGTTTTTCCCTAGGCACAAAACATCGTCTATTAGGACGCAAATATGCACATTTTCACAACAAGAGGGAGAATATTTATATAGGTATTTGGAAAG
>NW_020630827.1:0-399 GCF_003573695.1 Papaver somniferum
TCAAAAACCATTCAAAATGATATAATTTCCCAAAAGACAATCTCAATCAACTACTCCTGATCTAACCTAAACACAAATTGGATAATCTTTATCGATGCTTTTTTTTAAGAAAGAAGATTTGTCAATGGGTTATGTTTTTATTCTATACTCAGTGGACCATGAGATTTTCATGCATCTATCAGCGGGGTCGGAGTGGGTTGCATCGGCCTTCCATGCGGAAACAAAATCATTACTAAAGGCGGTTACTTAGCTAAAAGAAAATATCTTGTCAACGTTCCAATAGTCACAAATTGTAAAGGCTTGCATACAACATTAACAAGGTAAACACGAAATTTTCATGGACATCGGAAAACACTTTGCAAGAAGAAAAGATAATATTAAGTGATATACCTCAGTCTC
>NW_020630827.1:410-1000 GCF_003573695.1 Papaver somniferum
ACACGAAATTTTCATGGACATCGGAAAACACTTTGCAAGAAGAAAAGATAATATTAAGTGATCTACCTCAGTCTCGGATGAAAAATATTGCTAGGAAGCATTATTCAGCAGCAGACTACATCGCCAAGAAAACAAGAATCAAAACCCTCAACATATGTCGATCAATTGCAACAAAAGGTTTAGAAATCTATGATTATAATATTTTTGATAAAAATGATTTCGAAAAAAAAACCCTGCAAATATTTGCATTAGAAAAAGTTCGCACTAACCAAAGAGGGCCTAGACTAGAGTGTCAATGCCTCCTTAGTCCCTATTGTCATTTCGGGTATAGTGAGGTCACCAGAAAAAACTCTTGTTCTCGTGGTGCAAAGCAAAACCCTCCCTCTTCATTTGGATCCATCCAAAATCAAACCCCTCTTCTCTTTCTCTACATCTAATCATCCAGTTACGTGCTCGATGATTCTTCAGGTATGTCAGTCTTCATATTCTAGGAACTTAGTCTTCATTTCTTGACCTAGCATCACATCTCCTTATTGTTTCTTTTTCTCAGATCAGTTTTGATACGAGAATTTCCACGAGATAATTGTTTC
>NW_020630828.1:0-672 GCF_003573695.1 Papaver somniferum
ATCAATGTAAATCAAAAACCAAAGGTTGGATATTCTAATTGATTGATCCTAACGCACAATCTGTGATATTTTAATTATATAGCAAAATATAATGCGGAATAGAAATAACACAGAACCAGAAGTTTTATTAACGAGGAAATCGCAAATGCAGAAAACCCTCGGGACCTAGTGCAGATTGAACACCACACTGTATTAAGCCGCTACAGACACTAGCCTACTACAAACTAACTTCGGTCTGGACTGTAGTTGAAACCTAATCAATCTCACACTGATTCAAGGTACAGTTGCACTCCTTACGTTTCTGATCCCAGCAGGATACTACGCACTTGATTCCCTTAGCTGATCTCACCCACAACTAAGAGTTGATGCAACCCAAAATCGAAGACTTCAATAAACAAATCTGTATCACATACAAAAGTCTACGATAATAGATAAATATGTCTCCCACAGATAAACATATGAGTTTTGTTCTGTCTTTTGATAAATCAAGGTGAACAGGAACTAATTGATAACCCAGACTTATATTCCCGAAGAACAGCCTAGTATTATCAATCACCTCACAATAATCTAAATCGTATGGTAGCGAAACTAGATATTGTGGAATCACAAACGATGAGACGAAGATGTTTGTGATTTCTTTTTATCTTGCCCTATCGGAGATATAATCTCAAG
>NW_020630828.1:721-1000 GCF_003573695.1 Papaver somniferum
CCCTATCGGAGATATAATATCAAGTCAATTATTCAATTGAACTCGTACGATAGAAAATGGCAAGATCAGATTGCTCAACTACAAGAAAGTAGTTTCGTTTGGCTTCACAATCCAAATGAAGTCTTTCAGTCGTTAACCTACAGGGTCTCGAGAAGAAACCTAAGGTTAAAGGAGAATCGACTCTAGCAAAACCAACTAGTATCACACAGGAGGTGTGGGGATTAGTTTTTTCAGTTGCTAGATTCCTCATTTATATAGTTTTCAAATCAGGGTTTGCAA
>NW_020630829.1:0-618 GCF_003573695.1 Papaver somniferum
TTCCTGCACTATTAGTATCTCATAACAGCATGATCATAATATCAAGTCTGCGGCATTTTCACTGCCTCAGTTTCATTTCCATGTACATATTCGCAAGCTTGTTTTCTTACATATAATCATTCTCGCAACCTTACTTGCTTGCTCATTTTCTTATGTGGTCTTATTTTGCCTTCCTAGTCAAAGGTCTTATTTTGCCACCTCTTGTCATTGCGACAAAATCGCAGGACGTCTTTGCACTTTCATGCAAAAACCCATTGATCTTGCCTTAACTTTTTCTTTTGTATTATTGCCTCTTCAGGAATGTTGCGACAATATGACAGGCCTAAATATTCTTTCGAAAATAAAGCCCCATGACATTGCCGTATTGCGACGAAATCGCAGGACGTCCTTACACTTTCATGTACTGACCCATTGATCTCGTCTTATCTTTTTCTCTAGTATTATTGCCTCTTCAGGATTGTCGCACAAATATGATAAGCCTTAATACCCTTGCGAGTAAAAATACTCATGACATTTGCGTCTTAAGACACTTATCAGCTCCCTAATGGAGGGTGCCGCCCTTATCTCCCCCCTGGTTGCCCCTTCAAGGAGGCGTACTTCTACCATACAAGGTTAGCT
>NW_020630829.1:629-1000 GCF_003573695.1 Papaver somniferum
ATCTCCCCCATGGTTGCCCATTCAAGGAGGCCTACTTCTACCATACAAGGTTAGCTCCTCCCATCTTGTCTTAACAACAACCAGTTGTTTTCGCAGCCTCTTGTCCCTTTTACCTATAGGGCTTATGGTTATGAGACTGCACCCTAAGTGGGGTTTTCTTCAGGCCGAGTGCAGTATAAGCCAAGACTTGTCAAGAATGGCAAGGTACGCTCCAGACGCCCCTGGCACTCTTGACTCAACCGTGTACCTCGGCGCCTTGGTCAAATTTTGTACTCCTTGGGAGAGTCCTTATTACTTTAGTCACCCAACCTAAGTCATATGCTTAAGCTGATAATCCAAGGTGCCTCTCCCGGATGGGCTTTATTGACCCC
>NW_020630830.1:0-188 GCF_003573695.1 Papaver somniferum
TGGGCTGAACTGGGCCTCAGAGTTGAGTTCAGGCTTTTGGATTAAGCCCACAGTTGAATGGTTTGGGCTTTGGTTTGAGCTGGGCCTGTGGTCTTTCAACAATTTACAATGGGCTTTTGGTCTTAGAAACTGGGCTTGGTTTAGCTAGGCCTTTGGGCTTCACTGAATTGAACTTGGGCTCAGTGTTG
>NW_020630830.1:227-501 GCF_003573695.1 Papaver somniferum
GCAGTAGGGGCAGAAGCACAAGGCAGTGAATGCAGCAGGAACAAGGAGAACAAGAATTGCTGCCTTGCACAGCAGCAGCACTGCAAAGAGGAATGAAAGCAACAGAACAAGCAATGCAGCAAAGAGGAAGGAAAGCAGCAGCACTGCAAGTGCACAGTGCAATGCAGCAGTGCAATGCAGCAAGGCAAGTGCACAGCAGCAGTGCAAGGCAAGTGCAAGAGAGGCAACAACAGGGCAAAACAAGGCAATGAAGAACAAAGGCAGTTAACAGGAA
>NW_020630830.1:701-1000 GCF_003573695.1 Papaver somniferum
TTTATTCTTGAAAACAATGAAAATACAGAATATGGGATAAAATGTAGAATTAATGCACAAAAGATGAGTTAAATGCCAACAAAAAGGGATAAATATATACAATATTTGGCACTCATCAAGCCACATCAATGACCCACCACCTCAAGTGGATCAACCAACATAAGAAGAATCCAATTATGTTATATCTACTGAAGAAGAAGGTGGTGATAGAGAAGTTTTTGAAGAAGAAAGTGGTGAAGAGGAAGTTGGTTAAGAAGAAATTGGTGGCAAGGAATTTGGTGAAGAAGAAACTGAGAAGG
>NW_020630831.1:0-909 GCF_003573695.1 Papaver somniferum
ACCGTCGGATTCTGAGGTGCAACGAAGTTAACGGCACCAGATGGAGTTAGGTACTGTAGTGTAAGGCGGAATCATCGGGATTTGATGCACAGGCATAGGAACGACCGTTGGATTCAACTACCATCTAATCTGAAGGCTTGGAATTTCAGCGCTGTGGTGCTTGGCAGAGACTTCCGATTTTGATGATCTATGAAGGAGCGACCGTCGGATGCTCCTGAGAACTGATCTGATGGCTGAGAACGGAGGCGCTTTTGTGTGTAGAAAATGAGGTTGTGCGCACCATTCTTCGCGGTTTCCTTGCGTAATTTCTCCCGGCTTTTCACTACTTTTCTGCTCTTTTCGCTCCGCGACTCATCCGAACTTTATTTATTACCTAAAAATGCAAAATTAATTAATAAAAATATTTATTCTTGAAAACAATGAAAATACAGAATATGGGATAAAATGTAGAATTAATGCGCAAGAGATGAGTTAAAATGCCAACAAAAAGGGATAAATATATACAATATTTGGCACTCATCAAATGCCAAGACAAGTGCTCTGCCATATCCAACTTGAGTTAGTGTGTGTTGATGGAGGGAAAAAACTGAGATCATTATGAGGGAAATGGTTACCTTTAAGAACTTCTTCCCATAAGGCCTCTTGATTGTGCAGCAGCTGCCAAGCCAATTTCGCCAAAAAGGCTAAATTGTAATTGGTTAAGTTTTTAAGACCTAAACCACCAAGTCTTTTAGGCAAATGTAATTTGTCCCAGGAAATAAAATGTTGTTAATGGTTGTTGCTGAAATTGTTCCACCAGTAGCTTCTCTGAATCTTTTCCATTTGTTGGATAGTCGAGTCTGGCAACTTAAATACTTGCATTTGGTACATTGCCATTGTACTGAGAACAACATTTACCTGAATTGTTCT
>NW_020630832.1:0-522 GCF_003573695.1 Papaver somniferum
TCTTTCCATATTTTGAAACATTGAGGACAATGTTTAGTTTAGGTTTGGGGGTATAGAGTAGATACCATGATAATTGGACATAATTGGAAACGAACTCCTTCTTCTTTTTGGAAAAATTGAAAAAAAATTCCAAAAAAAATTGAAAAATCAAAATTCAAAAAAATTAAAAAATGAAAAATCATAAAAATGGAGCTCATTTACCTTGAAATGTTGACTCTTGTGCAAATATGTATTTTTCTTAGGAGTCTTAGTCTAGATATTTAGGCACCCTGATTCTAGCACAATTCACATAGTGATAAGAAATTTGCACGCGCACGATCTACCAATACATGTATGGCCTCGATCTTCAAGGTGTTTGATAGGAAGTTACGATTGCCAATCACTTTAGAATACTGAACGAAACTTGACTAGCTTGTTCTTTGGTTGGTTGGGATAGAAGGTGGAGGTTACATTAAGAAAGACAACCATCGAATTTAACTGGGTGCATCAAAAAGGGCTACCTCTTGCAAAGTGTCATGTAAT
>NW_020630832.1:722-1000 GCF_003573695.1 Papaver somniferum
AGCCGCCACACACTGGAGCACCCGAACCCTACCACCTAACCAAACACCACCCTTCTTCCCAAAACAGTCGAGCCCTTCTTCTCCCCCTTCCTTCTCCTCTGCAACTCCACGACCACCACCTGCTCCGCCACCAACCCTCTGTCACCACCATCTCTACCATCTAACCTCCACCAAATCACCACCAAACACCACCTACACGCCGTAGCTACCTCCCCTACCTCTATAGTCATCTAACTTATTGATTTTTCACCACTGAAACCCTAGGTGATAAATCAATA
>NW_020630833.1:0-540 GCF_003573695.1 Papaver somniferum
TCCATATGTTGTTTTATAATTCTTTCCATATTTTGAAACATTGAGGACAATGTTTAGTTTAGGTTTGGGGGTATAGAGTAGACACCATGATAATTTGCCATAATAGAAAACGAACTCCATCTTTTTGAAAAAAATTGAAAAATTCCAAAAAAATTAAAAAAATCAAAATTCAATAAAAAATTAAAAAAATGAAAAATCATAAAAATGGAGCTCATTTACCTTGAAATGTTGACTCTTGTGCAAATATGTATTTTTATTAGGAGTCTTAGTCTAGATATTTAGGCACCCTGATTCTAGCACAATTCACATAGTGATAAGAAATTTGCACGCGCACGATCTACCAATACATGTATGGCCTCGATCTTCAAGGTGTTTGATAGGAAGTTACGATTGCCAATCACTTTAGAATACTGAACGAAACTTGACTAGCTTGTTCTTTGGTTGGTTGGGATAGAAGGTGGAGGTTACATTAAGAAAGACAACCATCGAATTTAACTGGGTGCATCAAAAAGGGCTACCTCTTGCAAAGTGTCATGTAAT
>NW_020630833.1:740-1000 GCF_003573695.1 Papaver somniferum
TGCAGCTCCTTTGCTGCATTGTTCTCTTCAGCTGCTGCTGCAGCTGTTGCTGCCTAGCTGCTACTTGCACTGCTTGTGCAGCTGCTGTGCAGATTTGCTGCCTCCTGCAGCCAAGCAAAGGCAAAAACCCATTGAGCCCAAAAGCCCAGAGCACAATTTGAGCTCATCTGAAGACCAAAGCTCAACTCAAACTGAAGCCCTATTCAGCCAACCTGTGGGCTTAACCAAAGCCCATTTGTCTAAAACCAAAAGCCCAAGGT
>NW_020630834.1:0-401 GCF_003573695.1 Papaver somniferum
ATAGGTGTAAGGGTTGTGAATTAGGGGGGGATGCTCTCTGGACTAGCCAATAGAGAATTAAAACCAAATTATTATGCAATTCCAATTTCAGTCTTCTTATGCAGTTACAGTTGATTGTTGTGTGTATGTTATGTTTGAATTATTTTGCATGATGAATGCTTGTGTTTGTAACATGTGTAGTATGAGCTAATTAGCAACAAGCTGAGGCTCTGATGAAGCCTTGGTGCACTGTCAAATGTTAGATTGCTAGGATAGGATGCCATATGTTTGCTTTTCTTGCGCATTGGGAAGAAAGCAGTGCTATGATTGCTTGTGATTGATTGTGCTGTCAAAAGACAGTCAATACTAGGGGTATTTCTGTTAGCAAGCTGTTTTTCTTTCCTTTCTATTGTATGCATTGG
>NW_020630834.1:601-1000 GCF_003573695.1 Papaver somniferum
CTCATTTAAATTCAAATTCGGGCTTGTAATAATTAATTTAATTATTTATTTGGGATTGTAATAATTTTTATTTATTTTCTTTTTCTTTTTCTTTTTTTTTATTTGGGACTGTAATTATTTTTTTGTTTTTTTGTTTTTTTGTTTTTATTTTTCTTTTATTTTTCATGGCCGGACATGATGCCAACTTTAAGATAGGCAATTCTCTTTTTCATAGGCTAGGAATCGTTATTCAAAAGGTGTTGGTGCCCAACTTGTTGCTAGGCTACCCACCATCTCTTGTAATATTGATTTTGATTAATAATAATAACTTTCATAAAAATAAATAAATAATAATAATAATAATAATAATAGCTAGGCTATCAACCAATTCTGTGTAAAACACTTTTGTTACTCTTAATA
>NW_020630835.1:0-334 GCF_003573695.1 Papaver somniferum
TGGGTATGGGTGATAGGGTGTGAGGCAGAGGTATCGAGGTTTGATGTCAGCGGCTGAAAGGCGATGGATCATCAACCTAGATGGAATCGGACGGCGCCCAGGACACAGGATTAAGCGACCGTTGGATTGTGAGATACAACGAAGCTAACGGATCAAGATGGAGTTAGGTGTTGTGGTGTGAAGCGGTTGTAGCAAATTTGATGTATCGGCGATGAAGCGACCGTTGGATTCAGCTGAGGATCCAATCTGACGGCTACAGGAGATGTGGGCTATGGATTTGGGTTTTGATTTGGGAGATAAGTTGGGCTTGGGATAATTCTGAGCCCATTTCTTC
>NW_020630835.1:345-2529 GCF_003573695.1 Papaver somniferum
GGTTTTGGTTTGGGAGATAAGTTGGGCTTGGGATAATTCTGAGCCCATTTCTTCTTTAAGAACAATTTCTTCCTTGTTAATCCCATTTCTAGCCTTTTGGTCTTGCGCACAACATTCTTCGCAGCTTCCTTGCGTGATTCCTCTCGGCTTCCACCAGTTTTCTGCTCTTTTCGCTCCGTAATTCCATCCAAACTCTATTTATAACCTAAAAATGCAAAATTAATTAATAAAAATATTTATTCTTGAAAACAACGAAAACACAGAATATGGGATAAAATGGAGCGTTAGTGCACGAATGATGAGTTAAATGCCAATAAAAAGGTGCAAATATATACAATATTTGGCACTCATCAGTGCCACTTGCATACTTAGCTTATTTGGATGCCAACATACAAATACCATGCCACTTGAGTATTGACTTGCTTAGTTCAGCGTTATGCTTCATATGCATCACTTACATCTCGTTTGGCGAGCAATAATCACCAATGGCGTGTTTGGCATTGCCATTGATGCACATGCACAGTCCAAGCCTTGGCCAAAGCTTAGGACCATGCCAAAGTCATTCCATGACTTTGCATCTCATCCTTTATTCCTTCCTTGATATTGGCTAACTCTGAATAAGGATATGCAACACTATAGTATAATGTTGAATGTGCCAAGTAACCTTTTTTGTCTCAGCCATCTTGGTGCTACATTGCCGGATTATGCAGGTCCATCTGCCAGGTTATAAATTTCGTAACACGTCATGATTATGCGTCACTATGTGGACTGGTCATACCTATCCACTTCAGACCTATCAGTCTTTGTAACACTACCTACAAAATCATTTCAAAACTTCTAGCCCAAACATAGAAACCTTTCCTCAACAAAATCATATCCCCTTACCAATCTGCTTTCATCTCTGGGAGGCAAATCTCTGATAATATAACTATTGCTCATGAAATTATACACTCCATGAGATCAAAAAGAGGAAAAAAAAGGCAACTCAGGTTCTACGGGAATAAAAGTTGATATGGAATAGGCTTTTGACAGAGTGGATAATAGACACATTTTTGTGTCCGATTTGTCTCGATTCTATATATTGTTAGGGTTCATTTTTGTACTTATTATGGTGTTTTATTTATTTGTAGGTATTTTTGGAAAAAATTGGCTCGAAAAGATATCGGAAAGCACCCGGAGGACACTTGCTATTCGGACCCCCGGTTTGGATAAGGGGCACCCACAGGACACCCCTTAAAACAGCTGCTAAAGGCACCCCTACTCTGGATAGGGGGCATCCCTTATTCTTCATCGTTCAAAAAAATAATTTTGGTGGGAAACTTTGATATTACCTGTGTGAATTTGGCTGCTGCTGTTGGACGTGAAATAACGAGATTCAATGGCTGATTTTTGTTGGGATGGACTCCCTAGAGCATAACAGGGTTGGTATATGTGATTGGATCGAATGAATTGGGTTAGACCGACCGGGAGAAGGAAACAGAGGTGTTGTGGTCAGGGGTTGCTTTTGGAATATTTTTTCGATAATTCAGGGAGATTAAAGGCTAGAAAAGCTTCCCTAACATTCGTAGTTATCTAATAAAGAGTTTGGAAGTATTGGGAGAGGTCAAATACGCATGAAGAGAGTTTGTCGAGATAAACCAAGATTTTGGGGAGATTTAATCGAGTTGTGGCCTATAAAAGGAGAGGGGATAAGTCATATAAGGGTTACGAATCTTTTCATAGAAGTTTAGAACACCACAGAGCTCCATAGATCGAGTTGGAGGAAAATACCTTATTCTGCTGCTGCTGCTGAAGAGGAAGAACATGAAGAACATTGACGCACAAGCAACTGTCGCAGAAACTATCGTTGTTTCACAGCAGACCATATGTATCGTTCATCACATCTGTTGCATTAGGTCTTTAGCTACTATTTCGCCCTGTAACAGTGATTCTGCAACACCAACAAACTGTTGCGAACCGTCTGTATTATCACTTTTCATCTTCTTAATCATCTTTTGAGCCATAAACAAATATTTTGGGATCATGATTAATATGAGGAGCTAAACCCCATTGCTGAGGCGATAGAGGAAGCTATTTTTCCAACAAAAAGTGGTATATTCTATTTTATCTTTTTATTTGCAATAATTATATGATTATTTTCCTTGAACTATTATTGAATATGATTTTTATTTGAGTGATTGTGAT
>NW_020630835.1:2540-3000 GCF_003573695.1 Papaver somniferum
ATATGATTATTTGCCTTGAACTATTATTGAATATGATTTTTATTTGAGTGATTGTGATCTATTTTGATGGAGTATGCTTAGTTTTAAGACTTTTGATGCTTCATACTTGGTATTTACAATTACTACTTTTGCAAATCTACTTGTTGCAATATTTTAGAATCAAATTAAACGATAAAATTGCATAAATATAAGTATTGGTTTAATCACTTTGAACTTGGAAAATAGTGGAATCTTAGCCTCAGTGTTTCTTTTAATATTGATATCATCTTTGTTTGAGTTTGCTATAATTTTTATTGTGTTTTCTATTTTAGTTTTGAATTTAAGTCTAAAAAAAAATCCTTCACAAGTCTTTGAACGAACTTCCACTTATCACTTTCAAAACTACATCAATTTTTGGCGCCGCTGTCGGGGACTTGTGTTTAGGGTTTTAGATTTATTTTATTTTTATTTTTTTATTATT
>NW_020630836.1:0-1000 GCF_003573695.1 Papaver somniferum
TAACTTAATATGGTTATATCACATCTTTACACAAAGTTTCAGCGATTGAATCGCACAAAATCACGTCCAAAAATCGATCGAAACATCTGCCAGTTGAAGAAGAAAATTTCCCGCCAAAATGAAAATTCAAATTTTTGAAGATGTTGTCCCCCTATCCGATCCTGGGTGCGAATAACATCTGCCTTTTTGGGGTGACCTGGGTTGCCCCTTAGTAATTGAGTGCCCCTTAACCAATGATGAGATTCCGAATAACAAATGTCCTCCGGGGGTGCTCCGTGCAACTTTTCGAGCCGAATTTTCCAACAATAATTATTTTCCAAAAATACTTACAAACACACAAAACACCATAATAAGGACGAAAACAAGTACTAACAATACGAAACATTGAGAATAAATTAGGCACATAAATGCGTCTATCAGCGACGGGTACCTGGTTGCCTAAGCAGCAGCAGTCTCGGTCCATTTCCTCAGTTCGAAAAATTGGGATCAGACTTGAATGTGAATTTTCTTGAATGATTTAAGTGCTAAATTCAACGAGGAAAAGAATCATAGGTATCTATGACCAGTCCCAATACAAAAAATTGCTTGGAGCATTTGCAGGTGTGACATCAACCATCATAAACAGGGGCGGATCTATGTTGTGACTGGGCTGGCTTAAGCCAGCTGATGTGATTTGTAGATAGTGGTAAAAGTGGTTCGATTCTCAGACTTGCGAAGGATATTAATTAGACTTAAATTCTAATATTAAAATAGAAAACTCACTAAAAATTTTAGCAAACTCAATCAAAGTTGATATCAATATTAAAAGAACACTGAAGCTAAGATTGCACTATTTTCCAAGTTCAAAGTGATTAAACCAAAACTTATATTTATGCAATTTTCTCGTTTAATTTGATTCTAAAATATTGCAACAAGTAGATTTTCAAAAGTAGTAATTGTAAATACCAAGTATGAAGCATCAAAAGTATTAAAACTAAGCATACTCCATCAAAATAGATCA
>NW_020630837.1:0-108 GCF_003573695.1 Papaver somniferum
ATTTTATTGTTCTTAAAAAAAAAAAAAAAAAAAAAAAAATTCTACTTTGCTCCCATACAAAAAACCAAATTTTATTTTCTTTTTTTTTAAAAAAAAAAAAAAAAAAAA
>NW_020630837.1:308-669 GCF_003573695.1 Papaver somniferum
ATAATTGAAAACGAACTCCTTCTTCTTTTTGAAAAAATTGAAAAATTCCAAAAAAATTAAAAATTCAAAATTCAAAAAAAATTAAAAAAATTGGAAAAAATCATAAAAATGGAGCTCATTTACCTTGAAATGCTGACTCTTGTGCAAATATGTATTTTTATTAGGAGTCTTAGTCTAGATATTTAGGCACCCTGATTCTAGCACAATTCACATAGTGATAAGAAATTTGCACGCGCACGATCTACCAATACATGTATGGCCTCGATCTTCAAGGTGTTGGATAGGAAGTTACGATTGCCAATCACTTTAGAATACTGAACGAAACTGGACTAGCTTGTTCTTTGGTTGGTTGGGATAGAAG
>NW_020630837.1:869-1000 GCF_003573695.1 Papaver somniferum
ATCTTGCACTGTTTTATGCTTGTAGTTGCTGTGTTCTTTCCCTTTGCTGTTTTGCATTGCTCTCTGCTTGTTTAGTCCTTGTCCTGTAATTGTTCTTCATTGTCATCTTTGCTTGCTGTTATCTTGTTGTT
>NW_020630838.1:0-344 GCF_003573695.1 Papaver somniferum
TATTATTATGTAATATTATCCCGTATCCGGAGGCGCCGATCTCGGTGGGATAAAAGCCGTTCTCGGAATGGGCCTCACCGAGGACGTTGAAGATGATCCTTGACTCATAGAACTCCACACTTGTGGTGGCAATGTTTGGGAAAAGGCGCCGAATCCAATGGAAGGTTGGATGGTGTGTGGCGTTCGGAAAAGAGACAGTTGATACTCCAATTCCGTGATCTTATTATTCTGGTTTCCTATAAGTTCATCTTTCGCTAATAGACACTCCATCCTATCTTTCGTTTCTCGTAATGTAAAATCTCGAAATTGTTTAGTAAAATCAGCATATTCTTGGAATAATGCAT
>NW_020630838.1:355-1000 GCF_003573695.1 Papaver somniferum
GCGTAATGTAAAATCTCGAATATGTTTAGTAAAATCAGCATATTCTTGGAATAATGCATAACTATCGCCCTGTCATGAAAAAATGAGATAGATGAGATTTTTTTTTTTTGGAATTAGCAATGTAAAGTTGAACGAACACTTACGGGCGATAATTGTTGTTGCGGTGGAATAAGAACATGTTCATCTGGTTTTCCAAGTTCGGTAGAATAGAAGTCACCGCCGTACCCAAATGTTTGGACCTCCCAATCAGGATGTGTCACATATTTTATGAAATTAGTAACCTTTTTCCAATACTCTAAATATACTTCATACTGCACAACTTGCACCACGTCGGTTGCATCAACAAAACCGTCCGCTAGCAGGAGTTTTGCTTGGTCATCACCCAAATGCCCAATAATTACATGTAGTTTCATGGGAACAGCAAACGAGGGATGGTTTTGCCTCCAACATCTTTCTCCTAAATAAACATTATGCTGTATAACCAAAAAGGGAATATAATTGTAGTGAGTACGTTATTAATTAGATAAATAACGAAAAATAAAAAACTATGTTATTGACGATTAATATTAATGATATAATATAAAAAATCATGTCTAACTCACAACGCCATTCCAAGAAAATATCCATCTCGAGTCCGACAGCTTC
>NW_020630839.1:0-521 GCF_003573695.1 Papaver somniferum
GACACACCCACGGTAATTTGAAAAGCATCACGAGGCCTAAATAATGTGCGACTCTTTTTTTTTTTTTTTTTTTTTTTTTAACTACTAGATTATTGTTCGTGTTTAGGTTTTAATCTGCTTGTTTATTAGTGATTTCATATTCAGCGTTTGTTCAAAAACAATATTATCGGGAAATATTATGGTTTGATCTTTATACAAGGGCAGGCTCAAGAAGATTCACCTCCTAGGACCAAATCTAATGGTCATCAAATTTACCTTTCAGTTTTCAATTAAATTCAAGAATTTTTTTTTTTACTTCACTAATAAGTTGTTTAGATACCGAAAGCAAAATGCTTCTACTTTTTCATAAATCAGAAGAAAAATGTTTTTTTTTTGCTTCACAAAATGTTAATTTTTTTCTTCCAGAAAGTCATTTTAAAATTGTGTAGCTAAATTAATTCGTGATTTTTTTTCTTCCAGAAATCAAAAGACAATTTCTAGAGTCCAAACATGCTATACATAAATCATTTAGCCCCCCCCCC
>NW_020630839.1:530-1000 GCF_003573695.1 Papaver somniferum
CCCCGACTTGACTTGATTCAACATAACATTCAAGCAAACGCTTAATCCACAACTTGAAAAGGCACTTTTGGGAGTTGAGCCTTGAAGTTGAATGACCTTTAGGCTCAGCCTAATGATATGTATTTAAGCTAATAGTTTCCAAATTGACAAATGTAAGTACGAGGGAGGATCCCATGACAGCATTATTCTCACACTATCTCATATTTTGAGCGTTTTTTTTGTGAATAAAAACCAAACGATTACGTATGTGAAGCTAATATTTTTAAGGATATGTTCGTTTTAGAAAGTTTTATACACCCATAAAAAATTAGCACATTTCGAAAAGTATAACTCCACAATCTATTACTTTGAAAATCAGCCGTCTAAAATGTACAAAATTTTAACCGTTTAAATTAAGATGGTGAAGTTTGGTATTTCAGAATATGCTCATTTTTATAGGTGTGTATAGCTTAGTTAGGCGAATATATCTC
>NW_020630840.1:0-387 GCF_003573695.1 Papaver somniferum
AACTGAATGAGAGTTCATGCTTAACGGAGCAGGCATGAGATAGAGAAGTTATGTGCTATTGCGAGTTTCAAATTGAGGAGATGAGGCTTATATATCCTGGCGTTTTTAGGGGCCACTCGAAAGGATTTAGGGGCCAACAATAAAACAAAAAAGGTCACCCAAAGGGAAAATGTAGCCAGTCCTTATCTCGCGTAATTCGTAATGGCGAAATTACCCTTATATATTCGGCGGATATGATAACATGTTATCCTCCGATTGCAATCGGAAGCCAAAATATTTCCCAGACTTACGATTGTAGTCGGTGCAGTATTAGAATGATTTCTGTTTCATTTTTTCCATTTCTTTTTCATTTGTGAGTTGTTAGAGTTATAGAGAAGAAGGTGAAGG
>NW_020630840.1:485-749 GCF_003573695.1 Papaver somniferum
AAGAAACTCATATCTATCACCCCAATTGCACCAAACTCTTTCCTCTCTTCAGTTTTAATTTTCATAACAAAAAACATGGATATTGCTTTTGCCGAAGAAGAATATTGTGCTATTTATAGAGCGTGGGTTGTGGTAACTGCTCAGGATCGTGTTCACAAGCTCCACAAATCGGAATCCGAAGAGCAGATATGGAACCGTATCTTAATGGTATTTGAGGCCTTAGATGGTAATCGAATTCGAAGATCATCCAATGACATTAAGATG
>NW_020630841.1:0-379 GCF_003573695.1 Papaver somniferum
ATATCTAAAACAAACAATAAAGCACACACACTTCTACTTCCTAGTCTTCTTAGCCTTGGTTTGCTTTCCCTTTGTGACAGAAAGATGTTGACTGACAGATCCAATACCAGCAAAATTCTGACTGAAATTTTGATTATCTTGTGTAGATCCATGAGTGTTAGGTCCTGCTACTGGTCTTCCTTGAGTGCTAGGTCCTGCAGATGACTCACCAACAAAAAATGATGTACCTCTGGATCTGTTCACCTTGGCTTTACCCCTTGCAGTGCTACTTTCAGGATGATCTCTCTGTGTGAAGGTGCGGTTTGCAGCATCATACTCAGTGCTTGTCTTGAATCCAGTTTGGTTTTTACCAACATCACCACCAACACAGGTTCTCTTG
>NW_020630841.1:390-1000 GCF_003573695.1 Papaver somniferum
GTGCTTGGCTTGAATCCAGTTTGGTTTTTACCAACATCACCACCAGCACAGGTTCTCTTGTTGTGGCCAGCAATAGATCCACATTTTCCACACTTCCTTTTCTTCACCACAGTTTCAGGTTCATCATAACTTCTCTTCCTCTTCTTTGCTGGTCTTCCAGTTTTTCTCTGATAAGGAGGAGGGTTTACGTTGACGTTCATGGTTGCCTGCCAGAAGAAGAGAAAACAAACGAGAAAGTTAGAGTAATGAAACCCTAAAGTGTTTGATTCTTAAATAGGGAAAAGAGAAAAATAAATAACTAATATCTTGAAAAGTAAATGCACCACTTTCAATAAAGTTTATAAATCTACCTTATCTTCCCATAACCATTCAGTTATGTCTTCTAAGGGTGTGACAACATTTGCATATGTGGTCCTATAATACTCCACAGAATAGTAAGGAGCACAATAACTGTTCAATCAATAAAACAAAGGTGTGTCAGTGTACAAGGAACAATAAATAATACAAACCACTTACAAAAACAAAAGTAAATGAATAATACAAAAAAAGTAATTGAATAATACAAACCACTTACTCTTTCCAGTTTGGCATCAGCAGTTTCAATGAACAT
>NW_020630842.1:0-494 GCF_003573695.1 Papaver somniferum
AAAAAATATTTCCTGCACAAATTACATGTCTAGAGGCTTGAGAGTCGAAAAAAGCTTGCATTTTGGATGCATTGACTCAAGGAAGTCCAGTGACTTCGTTAGAATTCGAAATCCTTTTTTTTTAAAACAAATATAAACTAGATAAACTCAGTTTTATTATAAAATTTTCTAAAGAATAAATGCGGTAAAAAATAATACACTTAAAAAAAGGCTCTACATGTTATGCAAATTGCATTTCTATATATGTTGATTCCAAAAATAAAAAGGGAAGTCATACTTTACGTTGAAAATAAGGATGCAACACCAATTGTTAACCGTCCAAATCCTAAAAAATTTCTTGTATACTGTGGGGAACTGAAAGACATAGGTAACAAAAAAAAATGAGGTCATTCCCACTTCGTATGAAGAAGTTATGAGCAAAATAGTCGAAAAGGAGATTACACAAAACCTTAGGGGACAAAGAGAGTTATATAAGTAGACAATATTTGTAATAA
>NW_020630843.1:0-424 GCF_003573695.1 Papaver somniferum
ATCTTTTGCAATGTTGCTTCCCTTCTTTCTTCTAGGTCGTCCAATCTCTCTAACATCATGTCTGTTGTGAGATTTTTCTCCCATGCTTCGGTCTTCGTGGTTGGCATGAGGATCTCTGTCGGGATGACTGCTTCAGCTCCATAAGTGAGGAGAAACGGGGATTCCCCGGTGGCAGATCTTCTTGTTGTTCTGTATGCCCATCACACATTATGCAAATGTTCACACCATCGCCCCTTATGTTCGTCTAATTGTTTTTTGAGGATAATGGCGAGGGTTTTGTTGGTAGCTTCCGCTTGTCCGTTGCTTTGAGGGTATATGGGGGTGGACTTGTTTTTCCTTATTTTGAAAGTGTCAAAGAGAATGTCTATGTTTTTCCCCTGTAATTGTTTACCATTATCGGACACGATTTCTGCTGGTATGCCGA
>NW_020630843.1:435-1000 GCF_003573695.1 Papaver somniferum
AGCATGTCTATGTTTTTCCCCTGTAATTGTTTACCATTATCGGACACGATTTCCGCTGGTATGCCGAATCTGCAAATAATATTTTGGAATATGAAAGTAAACACGTCCACGTCTCTGATCCTGGCTAAGGCTTTGGCTTCCACCCATTTACTGAAGTAGTCCGTGGCTACTATCAAAAATCGTCTTTTCCCTGACCCTTCGACGAAAGGCCCGACGATATCTATGCCTCATTTCGCAAATGGCCACGGGCTATCTACAGAATTTAACAGTGTTGCCGGCGCGTGTATCTTTTTGGAGAAGCACTGACATTCTTCACACCGTCGGGATATCCTTGCGGCATCCTGTATCATTGTGGTCCAGTAATATCCCTGCGTTTTTGCTTTGTCGGCTAGTGACCTCATGCCGCTATGATTCCCTGCGTCACCATAATGGATGTCGTTTAGAATTCGGTGCCCCTCTCTCCGGGATAAGCAACGTAGTAATGGCCCGAGGAAGGATTTCTTGTACAGGACCCCATCCCGGAGATCATATCTTCCTACTTTGGAGAGTATTTTCCTAGCTTGTT
>NW_020630844.1:0-513 GCF_003573695.1 Papaver somniferum
CTGAGAATTTTTCAATGATTGAAATGAGAGTTTAGATTATATAACCATTGATGGATATAAGCATTGTTGTGGAACCACATATATGTATAAGTCATATTCCTTGAACCAAAGTTTGTGAACTTTGTTGATCAAGAGAACCGGAATTGTTTGCACAGTTTAAGAACTCAGTCCTGCGAACTGGCGGAAGTTCTCATCCGAGAATATCAGTTGGAGTTTGAAAACCCGCTCAACAAGCTCAGTCCGCGAACTGGCGAAGTTGTCAAACCCGAGAATTTCTGCTAGAGTTTATGAACTCCATCCGCGAACTTGAGTAGGTTATATCTAAAAATGATTGTTCTTGAACTCATCTTTATTGATTAAGGAATGCTTTTGAAAACCGTGGCTATAAAGTTCATGAACCGATTCGAGTGAACCAAATTATTTTTGCTTCGATTGTGTCTTGTGAAGTTACATATGATCTAAGCAATTGAACAACTCTCTAACTAGTTCATTTGAGTCATTTGAACTAGTTCT
>NW_020630844.1:524-1000 GCF_003573695.1 Papaver somniferum
TTGTCTTGTGTAGTTACATAAGATTTCCTCGCAATTGAACAACTCTCTAACTAGTTCATTTGAGGAATTTGAACTAGTTATGGTGAAGAAGAATATGGTTGATATGAAAGTGATCATATGGCTAACCATTTGGTTAACTATTGTTGAACCAACTAATGTACAAGTTTGGGTACGGTTACACAAGCCCAGAAACGTGCATTTCATTTGTGTATAAAAAGCTATGTTTTCGATGTAACGGTTGATAAATATTAGCTTGAATTTAAATCAGGTTTTCATCTAACGGTGAATATTGAATGCTTTGTTACTGAGCTAACATTGATTGCAAACCGTGATTTGCAAGACTATATAAGGGAGAACTCTAGCAACTTGGAAAACTAATCCCCACACCTCCTGTGTGATACTAGTTGCATAAGATAGATTCGATTCTCCTTTAACCTCTGGTCCTATTTTCTCAAACCGAGTTAACGACTTAAAGA
>NW_020630845.1:0-318 GCF_003573695.1 Papaver somniferum
CTTCTGCCACTCCATCTCCTGCTCCAATTGTCCTTAATCGACTGTGAGGGGAAACCCTAAGTCTGCCTCTCTCAATTGTAGCATCTAGGTATGAAGAAGCTATGATGGAGAAAGAGAGACTAGGGGGTTCAACTGATGGTTTGGTCTGCTGTCGTGGTCGGGTGAAGGTGGTGGTGGTGAAGCTCGAGAAGAAGAAACTGCAGGTGATGGGTTTCTGTCGGGGGAAGAAAACTGCAGAGAAAGAGAGAAGAAGTTCTCGATGGGAGGAAGAAGGGAATGTTTGGTTGGGAAGAAGATATTTGTTGCTAGGGTGTGAGG
>NW_020630845.1:329-875 GCF_003573695.1 Papaver somniferum
ACCGTCGGATGGAGGAATGCAACGAAAAGGACGGCCCAAGATGGAGATCGGCGTTGCGATGTAAAGCGGGAGCTTCGGAGATTGATGTGCGATGATGGAGCGACCGTAGGATGCTGAGAGGCTTCAATCTGATGGCTGAAATCCGATACGGGCTTGGGTAGTGGAAATGGGTTTGAGAAAGGGTTTTGGGCCTTGGGTATGCCAGGCCCATAACTTCTTTAAGAACAATTCTTCCTTCTTGAGCCCATTTCTACCCTCTTGGTCTTGTGCACAACATTCTTCGCGGCTTCCTTGCGTAATTCCTCCCGGCTTTTCACTACTTTTCTGCTCTTTTTGCTCCTCACTTCATCCAGATTTTATTTGTTACCTAAAAATGAAAAATTAAGTAAGAAAAATATTTATTCTTGAAAACACTGAAAATACAGAATATGGGATAAAGTGTAGAATTAATGCACAAAAGATGAGTTAAATGCCAACAAAATTATATATAAATATGCACTATTTAGCACTCATCAAATACCCCCAAACCTGAATTTTACTTGTCCT
>NW_020630845.1:886-1000 GCF_003573695.1 Papaver somniferum
CTATTTAGCACTCATCACTAACCTTATGACCTCACTTTACCAAGAATAGTAAAAGAAAGAGTTCTCTTTCCATTGTACCTTGTCCTCCTTTATGTAAACTTTCCAAATGCCCCT
>NW_020630846.1:0-1000 GCF_003573695.1 Papaver somniferum
GGCCTGGTATTTCCATATATCAGCAATCACAATGATGAAACGTGGTTGGCTTGGTATTTCCATGTATCAGCAACCACAATGATGAAATGGGGTTGGCCTGGTATTTCCATGTATCAGCAACCACAATGATCAAATATGTTGGCCTGGTATTTCTATATATCAGCAGCACTTATTATGCTGGCCTGGTATTTCTATATATCAGCAGCACTTATTATGCTGGCCTGGTATTTCTATATATCAGCAACACTTATTATGCTGGCCTGGTATTTCTATATATCAGCAACACTTATTATGCTGGCCTGGTATTTCTATATATCAGCAGCACTTATTATGCTGGCCTGGTATTTCTATATATCAGCAGCACTTATTATGCTGGCCTGGTATTTCTATATATCAGCAACACTTATTATGCTGGCCTGGTATTTCTATATATCAGCAACACTTATTATGCTGGCCTGGTATTTCTATATATCAGCAGCACTTATTATGCTGGCCTGGTATTTCTATATATCAGCAGCACTTATTATGCTGGCCTGGTATTTCTATATATCAGCAACACTTATTATGCTGGCCTGGTATTTCTATATATCAGCAGCACTTATTATGCTGGCCTGGTATTTCTATATATCAGCAGCACTTATTATGCTGGCCTGGTATTTCTATATATCAGCAGCACTTATTATGCTGGCCTGGTATTTCTATATATCAGCAGCACTTATTATGCTGGCCTGGTATTTCTATATATCAGCAGCACTTATTATGCTGGCCTGGTATTTCTATATATCAGCAGCACTTATTATGTTGGCCTGGTATCTCCATATATATCAGCAGCATAGAATTATTTCACAGCCGAGGTCACAATGGGAAGACAAGTTTTAATTTGCTCTTCAATTAATGTATGGTGAAGCGAGTCGACGTCAGCACACTAATGCCACCTAAGATTGGTCAAGAGTGACTTTATTATTGTTAGCATAAGAATGGAAGAATATCACCTCCATGA
>NW_020630847.1:0-370 GCF_003573695.1 Papaver somniferum
GTAATTGTTTTGTTGTTGTTGCTGTTATGTGAGCTCTCATGTGTATGTGTATAGCTAGGCTGAGATGATGCCTTAAGTCACTGTTAGTGGTGGAATGATAGGTTATAATTCTTGTAAATTGTGCTGATTGAGAATTGGAGGAATTTAGTGCTCAACTGTGCTTGTGATTGATTGTGTTGTCAAAAGACAGTCAATGCTAGGAGTAAACAGTTGAGCAAGCTTCTTCTCCTTCCTTTCCATTTTTGTATGCCCTGGAACATAGGCAGGCTTGAACCTTCACCTAGCTCCATTAGGGACAGGGATTTAACATAGAATTACACTATCTGGCTAGGTCACAAGGTGGATTCATAACCTAGTTGTGTTGTTTCTC
>NW_020630847.1:381-1000 GCF_003573695.1 Papaver somniferum
CACCATCATCATTGTTGTTTGCTGTTTGCTTATGCCATTGTTAATATGCACATGTAGATCACTGTTGTTTTATCACTGTATATATTGCCACATTGTATATAATGACACTATCTCCATTGCCATTGTCCACTTTCCCTTTGATATATTGCCCTGTTTTGCCTTGTTCTGCCCTTTTTGCTTCCCTGCCCAGCCTGCATTACCCTACTGCTGTTGTTGTGCCTCTCTTCCTTTGCCTGTGCTGTCCACAGCACCAGTCCTCTCATTTTCAAGATCTGTCACTTAAAAGCCCATTTGTTTTCTTGCTTGGCTAAAGCCTAGTTCATAGCTCAGAAGCCTAGCTCAAGCTAAGGCCCAGTTCACTTTTACTGTGAAAGTTCACTGTGAAAGCCCAGCTCAACCCAAGGGTCAAATCACATCACAAGCCCAGTCCAATTTAGTCCACCAAAGGCTCAGTTCACTACACTAAGCCCAAGCCCAAATTCAAAACCAAAGCCTAGTGCACTACAAAACCAACTGAGCCCAAGCTCAGTTCATTTCATTAAGACAACACCCCAATTCATTCCAAGAGTATTCAAAGGCCCAAAGCACAATCATAACCCATTGGTTACCAAAATCCATT
>NW_020630848.1:0-671 GCF_003573695.1 Papaver somniferum
AACAATTTTTCCCGCCAATTTTTGGTTTTTGAATTTGGGAAGAAGATGTCCTCCCCCTAACCAGAAATGGGGTACGAATAGCAGCTGCCTTCGGGGTGACTTGGGGGTGTCCTTTAGTAATTAGGTTACCCCTTATCCAAAAGCGAGAGTCCGAATAACACTTGTCCTCCGGGGGTTCCAAAATCAACTTTTCGAGCCGAATTTTCCAAAAATGTTTATTTCCTAAAAATACATAAAAACACAATATTAGTACAAAAATAGAGTTCCAACAATACGGACATTGAGGACAAATTAGACACATAAATGCGTCTATCAAATACCCCCAAACTTATTATTTGCTAGTCCTCGAGAAAATCTAATCTAGAAAGTAAAATGACTACACTTAGCACGTGCAGCAAGCCGTTAAACCACTAGGTGGCCCTAGTGGCGGAGTGTTGTCTCCTGAGGGTTTACCAGAGGTGTACCCACAAAACCTTTATACTCCAGACCCTAGCTATCTACAACGAACCTTGGAAGGCACTAAATAATCTCCTTGGTTGGCATACTTATTGATTACAAGAGGAAGTACCCTGATGCGAAATTCCAATTGATGTACACGAGTTTGCACTCAAGCATACTAAAATTCATATATAAGTGACAGAGCTCTACTCAGATAGTTGCACTATGGACAT
>NW_020630848.1:682-1000 GCF_003573695.1 Papaver somniferum
GAGTTTGCACTCAAGCATACTAAAATTCATATATAAGTGACAGAGCTCTACTCATATTGTGACGGACCGGGAAAATACGCCCTTAGCGCGTTGCCCTGCAGGCCGTAATCTCCCCCGTGCGCCATGATGAAGCTACGGGCCGGGCCTTAAGTCTAGGAAAATGCACGTCCATTTGCCCTTGCAAGCATGCTCGTGAAGCATGATTGCGGATGACTTAGCTTCCACACCGTTCCAAACTTACCCTTGTCCGCTAAAGGGTCTAGAGTCATAGGCCAAGGCCAATGCATTTTGCATATATTGCTGGCTCTGCCTCTACGT
>NW_020630849.1:0-504 GCF_003573695.1 Papaver somniferum
AGTCTCTCTAACATCATGTCTGTTGTGAGATTTTTCTCCCATGCTTCGGTCTTTGTGGTTGGCATGAGGATCTCTGTTGGGATGACTGCTTCAGCTCCATAAGTGAGGAGAAATGGGGACTCCCCAGTGGCAGATCTTCGTGTTGTCCTGTATGCCCATAATACATTGTGTAGTTGTTCACACCATCACCCCTTGTGTTCGTCTAATTGCTTTTGGAGGATAAGGACGAGGGTCTTGTTAGTAGCTTCAGCTTGTCCGTTGCTTTGAGGGTATATGGGGGTGGATTTGTTTTTCCTTATTTTGAAAGTGTCGAAGAGCATGTCTATGTTTTTCCCCTGTAATTATTTACCATTATCGGACAAGATTTCCGCTGGTATGCCGAACCTGCAAATAATTTTTTGGAATATGAAAGTAAACACGTCCACATTTCTGATCCTGGATAAGGCTTTAGCTTCCACCCATTTACTGAAGTAGTCCGTGGCTACTATCAAAAATCGTCTTTTC
>NW_020630849.1:515-1000 GCF_003573695.1 Papaver somniferum
GTCTCTGATCCTGGCTAAGGCTTTGGCTTCCACCCATTTACTGAAGTAGTCCGTGGCTACTATCAAAAATCGTCTTTTCCCTGATCCTTCGATGAAAGGCCCAACGATATCTATGCCCCATTTTGCAAATGGCCACGGACTATCCACAGAATTCAACGTTGTTGCTGGTGCGTGTATCTTTTTGGCGAAACGCTGACATTCTTCACATCGTCGGGACATTCTTGCAGCATCTTGTATCATTGTGGGCCAGTAATATCCTTGCGTTTTTGATTTGTCGGCTAGTGATATCATGCCGCTATGATTCCCTGTGTCACCATAATGGATGTCGTTTAGAATTCGATGCCCCTCTTTCCTGGATAAGCAACGTAGTAACGGTCCGAGGAAAGATTTCTTGTACAGGATCCCATCTCGAAGATCATATCTTCCTACTTTGGAGAGTATTTTCCTGGTTTGTTTGTGATCCGCGGGTAAGGTTCCATCTTTGA
>NW_020630850.1:0-176 GCF_003573695.1 Papaver somniferum
TGAAAAATATTGGTTACTCTTTTGAGCATACTTCGAAGTTCTTGACGGTATCTGTAAGTTGAATGCGTGACTGCGCCGCCTTGTAATACCGGTGAGGCCTTGGGTATCAAAGCTCCACCGAGCTTCCCTCGCCTCTATTCAACTTACGTTAACTTGGATTGATTCCAGAGGGGTTT
>NW_020630850.1:339-742 GCF_003573695.1 Papaver somniferum
TGGTCTAGAAACAATCTAAGTGGAGCCATCATGCTTTTTGTTTGCTAGAAATCAATAGGTTTGATTTGGTTGAGTCGGCCTTGATCTGTGTTTGCTTAACTTTCCAATTTAGAAAATTTTATTGTATGCCTGAACGTAAAAGAGACGCACTAGGTAGATTTGTTAAAGAGAAACCTAGTAGTTCGAAGCGTCTCGATTACCTTAATCTAGAAAGTTCGACTTTTGAAGAGTCTGTTTTTGAACGTCCTTTGACTGAGGAGAGAATCCATGTTGCTCCGATAGAGCCATAAATGACAACTTTGAAAGCTTTGTTGAATCCAACTAGGACTACTCGTCCTTCGTGTATTAAGTTAGCTGAAACGGAGGCACCCTATGAACTGAAACCTGGGACCTTACAGATGCT
>NW_020630851.1:0-587 GCF_003573695.1 Papaver somniferum
TCAACTTTGCTGTTTGGTCTAACATTTGTCCAGCTTGGTGTTTGGTACTTGGAAATGACGTTGACCCGCGTGGACTCGGTTTGACCTTGAAGTCTGTTTAGTATTTTTTTTTCAATTTTAAAAATATGTAATTACTTAACGCCGTTAACTTCTTCGTTAGACACGTGTCTGCATATAGATAACGTACCAGAATGTCGACATCCAACGGTCGGATTTTTTGGGTTTTCAAAATTTGACCGTTGAACTATCTGGCCGATCTGGTCTCTATAAAAGCTAAATTCAAACACTTTCTCATCTTCTTATTCAACAACAACCTTCACCTGCCAAATTTTCACAAATAAGAAGACACAATGGAGTGTTCAAGCTCATCATCAACTATCAAGTGCCATCTATGTATTTCGGCTGGTCATGTTAGCAGAGATTGTCCCTGGGAAGGCACAAAATGCAGTCTAACCAACTGCAAAGGCTACTTGTTTCTTAGAAAAGCTGTAAAAGGAGAAGAAGGTTTCCAACCTTATGTGAAGTGCAACTACTGTGGAGTTTTCATCTGGTTAGATGCTTATGTAGCTTCACATAAAGGTATTTCA
>NW_020630851.1:598-1000 GCF_003573695.1 Papaver somniferum
TATGTGAAGTGCAACTACTGTGGAGTTTTCATCTGGTTAGATGCTTATGTAGCTTCACATAAAGGTATTCCACCTCCTATTCCACCCCCTCTGAATGATGAAGACAAATGGTTGAAAGACAAACAGTTCTACTGCTACTCATGTGGGGATGCTGATCACATGGCTTATAACTGCAAAATCAACCTCTTATCATGCACAGATCCATGTTGTGATGGTAAGATGAAGCTGCTCACATCTAGAAAACCAGAATCTGTTGGCAACAGATACTATTTATGTCAACAATGTAAGAAGGTTTAGTTTCTCTAAAACAGTAAGCTGTAAGGGTTTCCTAGTTGTAATGAATGAGGAGATGTATTAACCTAGTAAGATGTATGCACCACGTAAGATGTTCTAAGTACTAAT
>NW_020630852.1:0-573 GCF_003573695.1 Papaver somniferum
TGTGGCTGAAAACCGTTTCTGCTGATTTTGGTAATTTTGGGTGTGTGTAGGTGAGAAACGAATCTAAACCCTAAACAATGTACTGCAAGGGAGTACTTTTGATTCGAGAGATTAATCTGTACAATCCTGGCCTCAACCAAGAAATCACCGTTCCAGGCTTGTTTCGGTCACAAAGCGAAGGAGAATGGTTGGTCTTAGGGAGGGAAGCGAAGAAAGTGTTGAGACCAGAATAGTTGATTCTGGAAGTGTGGGCGTTTTGTGACTTGTATCAGAAAGTTGAACTGGCTAGCTGGATGAAAAATCTATTAGATGATTTCTGGATGTTGTATTGTTCTCCTGACCAAAACTTTTTGTTTTCTGGAAATAGGTGAGACCTATTTATACAATTAATAGTGAAACGTACCCTGGTCTCGTAGGAAGTGTAAACAATTGAGTGGTGGAAGAAAAGAGTAACGTGTAACTGTCAGACGTTATGCTTCCATGATGAGGGAAGTGAATTCGTGTAACCTCCAGTCATTACGCTTCCATGATGAAGGAAATGAATTGTTTACACCGTTACTTTTCACCACCACT
>NW_020630852.1:584-1000 GCF_003573695.1 Papaver somniferum
AGTGAATTCGTGTAACCTCCAGTCATTACGCTTCCATGATGAAGGAAATGAATTGTTTACACTGTTACTTTTTACCACCACTAATTATCCCATTTCATGACATTTTCTTGTAACGGGCGCATTGCACGCCATACGTTGTAAACCGGCAGACCAATACCTGATGAGCATCCCCAGTTTATGACATATTTTGATGTCTCGAGTGTTTTCTTGGAAAACATGTAGCACTTTGCATCTCATGAAGAAGGATGGCCATTGATTATGGCCACATCTTGTTGTATAGCGAAGTGACGCCGACCACATGATAATGGCATGCCAGTGGCATAACCATGGCATAACGGCATGCCAATGGCGTAGCCGTGGCATAGCGGCATGCTAGTAGCCGCGGTATAGTGGTATGCCAGTGATGTTGCGGGAAG
>NW_020630853.1:0-4383 GCF_003573695.1 Papaver somniferum
TTCACTACTTCTTGAGTATCCTCTTCCATAAAATCTGGAAAAATCCATCCTGCAAGGGAGAGAAAATAAGCTACCTTTGAATTATCAGTGGCACCAATAGTTTCCAGGATATGTGGTTCTACCCAATCAACCAATGCCCCTTTTGGATGCCAATTCTCATGTAAGAATCTGGTAGAGTCTCCGTTGCCTATCAGAACTCCAATATGTTTCTTGGCAAGCTCTCTATGGTCCAAAATCCTTCTCCAACACCAAGATATATCTTGAGGAACTGTCATAGACCAGAAATCCTTGTCTTTGATAAGATTAATTTTGACCCAGGAAGTCCAGATGGTGTCTCCAACAGAAACTAAGTCCCAAATATGTATGACATTTGCTGCGACATTTGTATACTCAAGATCTTTAATACCCAATCCTCATTCTTCATAAGAGTGACAAACATAACTCCATTTAATAGGGTTGTAACACTTCTTAAGAGCAGGGCCAACCCATAAGAATCTCTTGAATTATGTATTTAGCTCCTTTATGACCCTTTTTGGCAGAACAAAGCAAGAGAACCAGAAAAACAACATTCCACAAAGAACTTCCTTTATAAGAAAAGCTCTTCCAGGGTAAGCCAAGAATAAAGACTTCCAAAAGTGAATTCTCTCATCCACCTTTTCAAGCAAGGGTAAGCAATCTTTATAATAAAGTTTAGTAGATAAGAGAGGGACACCCAAATATTTGACAAGCAATTCTCCCACTGTGCAATCTAGAATATGAATTATTTGTTCTAGAGTTAAGTCATCCACAACAGAACAAAACAGGGAAGTTTTCTGGTTATTAATTTCTAAGCTTGAGTAGGTACTAAATTCATCAAGTGCATATTTTAAGCTAGCAGCAGCAACAATGTTTCCTTTGAAAAAGATCAGCACATCATCAGCAAAGCACAAATGAGTTAGTCTAGTCAACTTACATCTTGGGTGGAAGCCAAACTTCTGAATCTGAACTTGTTTAAGAAGTGTGGCACTCAGCATCTCCATAGCTAGCACAAACAGATAAAGAGATATGGTGCAGCCTTGTCTCAAACCTCTCTTAGCTCCAAAAAAACCAAATGGGGAACCATTTATAAGAATAGAAAACTTTGCTGATTTAATACATAGGGCAATCCAGTTAATGAAGACATCAGGAAAACCCATATGTTGTAGCATAAAGAAAATTGCATCCCATTTAACAGTATCATAAGCCTTTCTAATATCTATTTTTAAAGCACATCTTGGGGTACCTTTGGGTCTATGATAATTCCTCACCAATTCATGAGCCACCATGATGTTATCTTGAATCGATCTTCCAGAGATGAAAGAAGATTGATTCAAGCTGATAAGACCTCCTAAAATCTTCTTCATTCTTAGAGAAATAATCTTAGTAATGCACTTATAAGTGACATTACATCAAGATATAGGTCTATAATCTAAAACAGTGGAGGGGTTTTTCTTCTTAGCAATCAAGGTTAAAAATGTACAATTCACTTCTTTTAGGAGCTTTGACTTATGGAATTTTTTTTGAATAGCAGCAACAAAGTTATCTCCTACCACTTGCCAACAAGATTTTAGAAAGTGACTTGTGAAGCCATCAGGCCCAGGAGCCTTACTTGAACCAATAGAATGCAAATCCTCAGCTACTTCTTCTCTTGTGACTGGTTTTATCAGATCTGCAACATCATCTTGTTGAATACAAGCATTAATACTGAGGTTGAACAAAGGATGAGAGGAGCTATCTTCAGTTAAATTATTACCAAATAACTCAGAATAAAAAGAAATGCATTCCTTAGCAATCTCCTGATCTTCTACCAGCTTAACATTTTCCCTATCATATAAAGATAAAATACTATTTCTAGATCTTCTTTCTTTGAGAGAATTATGTAAAAAAGAAGTATTTGAGTCTCCCAAATCTAGCCATTTAATTCTAGATTGTTGTTTAGCAGCTGCTTCTTCATATTTTGCTAGTTTAACATATTCTGCAACATAAACTCTTTCTCTTCTTGCCAATTCATGATCTAGGGGATGAGATTGAAGAAGAAGTTGAGCAGAATCCATATGACTTTTAGCTTGTAAAACAAGTTCACACATATTCTTGAACCTCAATTTTTTCCACTGAATAATATCATACTTAACTCTCTTCATTTTAGTAACAAATTTAATCATAGGATTACCTCTGACTTCAGTGTTCCAAGCTCTTCTAACCACTTCCATGAAGTCTTTTTCTTCAGTGAGAAAATTATAAAATCTAAAAAGGGGAGGGCCATGAGTCCTTTTTTCGGCAACAATAACAACACTAGGGGAGTGATCTCAGATACCTGGAAGAAGGAATTCAGCTTTTGAAATTTGAAATTGAAGAATCCACTCCATGTTTACCATAACTCTGTCTAGTTTTGATCTAATTATTGTTCCATCCTGCTGACAATTGGTCCAAGTGTAGAAACATCCAGAATACTGAAGATCCATAATCTGAGCTTGCTGAACACAGTTAGAAAAATCATGATAATGATGACGAAGAACAGGATCACCCCCCACTTTGTCAGAAGGAAAAAAACAAAGAGCTAAAATCACCCATTAGAATCCAAGGTTTGGTATTAAAGGAAGCAAAGTTGATAAGAGAATCCCAAAGAGAATATCTTGTAACATAATAATTTTTTCCATAAACAAAGGTAGCCACAAAGTTTATCATTGAAGAAAAGGAAATATCCAGAAAATAGCTTGTGAAGAGGAACTCAAAACAGTAACTTGAACATCATTTGGATTCCAAGTTATCCAAATTCTACCAAAACAATTATCACTATCATTATCTAAGAAGCACCAAGAAGGATTTATGTTATTTCTTATTCTAGTTTTATTATGAACTTGAACATGAGTTTATACTAATCCAATCAAGGAAAGTTCATTCAATCTAATTAAATTTTTTACTTCCAACTATTTCAGAGGGTCATTTAGACCTCTGAGGTTCCAACATCCCATGTTGAAACTCATTTTAATTTGGATTGAGAGAAGGTACCTCTAGCAGACCTCTTCAAATCTGCAACATTAGGGAATAAATTGATAGCTGGTGGAAGTAAAGCCTCTCTCCTATGAAAATGAGCTCTTGAACTGGAGGCTTCAAATTCTTTTGATTTTAGTTGTGCTGCTTGAATCAAAGCTTGGAAGTTTTCTTTATTATGGTCAGCTGGTAACTCATGAGGGTGATCCATACATTTGTCCAGGATGAAAAAAGGATTGGAAGCAATAACATCATTCACATTAGCATCTTTACTAACACTTATCTCCTACAGGACTGTAGTAGTTGCTTGGTCTGAAACCATAGAGTCAGTATCCATTGGTATCTGTGAAACTTCTAAAACAGTGGATTTAGTAACCATATCATTGTTGTGTACCCCATGTTTGGATTTTGTAACCCACCCTTCTTTATCCACAGTTGTAGTAGTTTTCTTCTGCACCCATTTTTGTACAACTTTTGGAGAAGATTTAACCTGTTTTGGACAGTTTAAAGAGCCATGACCAAATACTGCACATTCAGTACATTTTGGAGGTTTCCATGAATACTCCATTTTAATCTCAACTTTATCCTTTCCTCCTAAAGTAAAAGTGAAGGTATCAGGGAATTCACAATTGACATCAACTTCAACACATATTCTTGCATAACTCATTCTAGTTTTATTCAGAGTTTGAGTATCCATCATTAGGGGTTTGCCTAAATAGCTAGCTATCATACTTAGCCCTTTCTTATTCCACATGAACAATGGAACATTTCTAAAATTCATCCACACTGGGAGAGATTTCAATTCAGCAATTTCTTGTTCAACAGTTCTAGACCAAGGTTTAATAATGAATAATCTGTTAGATATAAACATAGAACCCATCTCTAAAGCACGAACCCTATCTTCAGGATATTTAAAAACAAAGATAAACATACTCTCACCATGAATCGTCATTTGAATGTTACCTTTAGGCTTCCAAGCTCGATTAACAACATTTCAGACCAAATTAAAAGGTAAACGACGTCCCACAAAGGCTCCAATAACTTTATCTTCAACCAATCTAATATATTCATTGAATACTTCATATGGAATATCCATGGCTTTCTTACCATCAATAACATGATACTAATAAAATTCCATGTTAGCAGAAATTACCTACTCCTTCTATTGATCAAATAAAGAAGACCAAGCTTCTCTTGAAGCTAACAGACCAGTGGGAGGAGCATTTTCAAACCCTGGAGGAATAACATGATCTAAACTTTGATTCATCCCAGACTCAACTCTATCATTAGATCCCTCCAAACTAGTAACCTCTAGGGGTGAGGAGGAAACCACTAGAGGATTTGATACAGGAGAAGAAGACTGCATCTCACCAG
>NW_020630854.1:0-387 GCF_003573695.1 Papaver somniferum
TCTGATTCTGATTCTGACGAAGAAGTGTTCCATGTTGATCCAGTTGCTAATAATCTTCTTAAAGAATGTCATCGGAAACTTTCGGAAGCTGATAGTACCATTTTCAGTGACAAAGTCAAATATGACAGACTTCGTAGTCGGAATAAAGACTTGCAAGACCAACTTGATTCTAGTGGTGCAAGAGATTATGTCAACGAAATACGAAAGCTTAAAGAAGAAATTGCCGAAGGTCGAGATCGGGAAATTACTCTTCAAGCAAAGCTATATAACTTGGAAAACATTGAGATGAACTTGTTATTTGATTCGGAACGAGAAGATCTCAAAGTTCAATGTGAATCATCCAAGAATGATCTAGTTATTGCGCTTGAGAAGGTCAAAAGTTTGGAA
>NW_020630854.1:398-1000 GCF_003573695.1 Papaver somniferum
AAAGTTCAATGTGAATCATCCAAGAATGATCTAGTTATTGCGCTTGAGAAGGTCAAAAGTTTGGAAGAATAAAACTTTAGCTTAAAAGAGAGTTTGTCTAGAAATAGCAGCTCACATAAATTAACCTCGATATTGGGAGCATGTAGAATTCATCGTGATACACGAGAATTGGGCTATGAAGGAATAGACGCTCCTAGTATTTGCAAAGAGGTAAAATTTGTCGAAGCTAAATATTCTTCTCAACCAAAACCTTCCACGGTTGACAAAAGTAAAGTATCTCTACCAACTACGGATGGCGAAAAGAAAAAATCCTGCCAAGCTCCAAAGCAAGCACATACACATTCAGGTAATACTAAACATAACTTTTTCCATTATACTAAACATTGTTTTTATTGTGGAAAACCAGGTCACTTGCAAAGGAATTGCAGATTTCTTAAACGAGATAAAACCATATATGATTCTGTAGGATGACAAGATCTGATGTTTCAAACTGGAGAAAAACTGAGTCACATAATATCAGTTCTTTCAATATTCCCCCAAAGAAGCTTCACAATTATATTGGGGAGAAAAAGAAATACGTTTCTCCAAAAGCTGCTCAGAAA
>NW_020630855.1:0-421 GCF_003573695.1 Papaver somniferum
ATAACTTTTTGTTGATGAAGTTCCACGGTTCCTTGAGTAGATATTCGTCGTTGTATGATGAATCGCCATGAAGTCCTTGAGATCAATTATACTTTTCTATCCTAGTCCGAGACTTAGCTATGTAGGCTAGAAATAAAGACTCTGAGTTTTGATCACTAACATTGACAATCATGCTTGAGATAGCAACGCATGCGAGGTCGACCGAGCAATGCTCTAACAGCGACTATACTAATCACACATATTGGTAGTTCAAAAGATATACAATGAATAACCATACCAATAAGCCTAGTGGTTTCCCTTTCGATTCACAAAACAAGTTCATGAATTTACTTCCTTTAAACGAATGTAAAACATTGTTTCCTAGGATGAAATCTTCACCTCATACCCATACATAATCACAATAGCATTCAAACGATTATGT
>NW_020630855.1:432-1000 GCF_003573695.1 Papaver somniferum
CATTGTTTCCTAGGATGAAATCTTCACCTCATACCCATACATAATCACAATAGCATTCAAACGATTATGTTGATGTCTTACGTACGAAGTTCAAAAGATAAGCGTTATACTTCTATTGTATTCCTTAATACTACGTCTAACTAGAGTATGATCATTCATAGCTTCTCAGTTATGTTTTCAATATGTACGACTTGAAAGATACGTTAGGGAATGAAATAGTTCAAGTCAAATATTACTAACCTCAATTGGAAGGATGATGTCGTCGATGTAGCTACGTACTTCTTCATATTCTTCAAGTCTTCACGTAATACTTGTAATGTCTCATATCCTAATACTTTCAAGCTAACCTATACGAAGTTGACTCTATTATATAATCAAGCGACTCTTTAAATGATTTTTGGTTCACTATAATATGACAACCAAACTTGACATACCAACGCTTGGTGGGTTCAACCGAGCTATGATCTAACAGAATAACTACTAAGGGGAGCTTGTGGAACTTCATCAACAAAAGGTATGTGGAGACTTGAACTCATCTATCAGTCAAAAGTCTATCTACTCTATCTCC
>NW_020630856.1:0-629 GCF_003573695.1 Papaver somniferum
ATCGGTTTCTTCAGTTAGTGGCTCCTTCTGGGGCTCATCTTGGGAACTAGAAGGTGGATCTACAGTATGTCCACTATTAGGCATGGCTACCTTATTGTCTACCGTTTTACCACTCCTAAGGGTTGTGACAGAATTCACTTGATTAAATGGTTTTGCACCTACTTCATTAACTCCTCTAGGGTTGGGTATCGGTTGACTAGGGAAATTACCTTTTTCTCTTAGAGACTCATTGATCAGATTAACCTGGTCTTTCAATTCAGAAATGGCCTGACTATGTTCTTGTCCTATCATATTACTAGCTTCTATGCTTTGTGAAAGCAATTGACGCATATTTTCAGTATTTTGAATAAATGAGGTGAGAATTTCCTCTAGACTTAAGATTTTCTTATCAGACTGATTCTGAAACTGAGTTGATCCTGAAGTATTCTTAGTATAGCCAAAACCTGGGGGAACATTAGAATTACTAAACTGATCTTGGTCCTTAGACCATGAAAGGTTCGGATGGTTTCTCCAACCAGGATTATAGGTTTCTGAATATGGGTCAAACTTTTGACGGTGATCAAGTCTAGTGTCATTATTATAAAGAGCATTGGATCGCTCTTCAATAGTCTGGCCTTCCCAAAAAGGCT
>NW_020630856.1:643-1000 GCF_003573695.1 Papaver somniferum
AGTGTTATTATAGAGAGCATTGGCTTGCTCTTTATTATTCTGGCATTCCCAAAAAGGCTCTACTCTACCACTAGTGTGACCCAATTCTAAAGCTTCTAACCTTTTTGTTATAGCAGCAATTTTGGCATCTGATTCATAGCCTCCTTCTACCCTATTAACGTTTCCTCTACCTATAAGAATTGTTCTCTTGGGTTCCCTACAATATTCCCATTGCTGGGTCTTTTCGGCGATTTCATTCAAAAATTTCATCGCCGCATCAACAGTTTGGTTTTCAAAACCACCAGTGCATAGAGACTCAACCATGGTTGTTGTCGAATAATCTAAACCCTCATAAAGGATTTGAACTAGCCTAACCTT
>NW_020630857.1:0-511 GCF_003573695.1 Papaver somniferum
TCAAGATAGCGTGCTCGTGTCCCCAAGGCGTCCGCGTCTCAGTCCTGAGAATTTTGATATTTTCTGGCGTGCAATTGAGCATCCATTCGAGAAAATATGCCAAAATTAGGGTTTCGACGAAACTGAGGAAAACACCATGAGATGATGAAAAATAATTATAAAATAAGGAATGAGGAGGCGTGGGACCGCCGTGGGACCACCGTGGTCAAGGAATGGTCGGCCACTCCTGAGCACGGTCCCGTGGTGCCTTTTCCTTAATTTTATAGTATTTTGATGAAAAATTCATGAATTTTGAGAAATTTGATGAATTTAGGGAGTTTCCATGAATTGAAGGAGTTTTCATGAGTTCATGAAAATAAAATATTAAAATAATAAAAATAAGGGTGTGTGGGACCGTGGAAGGCATGGCCGGCCGGCTTGCGCCCGGTCCCACGAGTTTTCCTAATTTTTTAATATTTTTAGGTATTTTGATGATTTGAGGGAATTTTTCCTAATTTGAGAGAAATACCAT
>NW_020630857.1:549-1000 GCF_003573695.1 Papaver somniferum
TTGAGGGAATTTTTCCTAATTTGAGAGAAATACCATGAAATCAAGGAATTTGATGAATTCAAGGAAAACTAATAATAAAATAATAAAACAAAGGGGCGTGTGGGACCGGCTAGGGCATGGCTGGACGGCTAGGGGACCGGTACCACAAGTTTTCATTATTTTATTTTATTTTATTATTTGATGATTTGTGCAAAAATACCATGAAATCAAAATGTTTTTTCATGAAATTAGAGAAATAATAATAATAATAAAATAATAAGAAACCGTGAGGTGTGGGGACGGCTGGGACCAAGTCATGGCCGGTTGGCCAATGGTCACCCCCCACACTCCTTTCTTAATTTTATATTATTTTTTTACGGATTTATGAAAATACCATGAAACCGAGGAGTTTCCTCGAGACGAAGGAGATTTGATCAAACGAGAGAATTTTCATCAAATCATGGAAAATAAT
>NW_020630858.1:0-310 GCF_003573695.1 Papaver somniferum
CCAGTCGCAGTCTCGACCATGGAATAGGAGCAATTGTTATTGCCATTCTATGGGACCAGTCGTGGATTCGACCATGGAATAAGATCAATTGTTATTGCCATTCCATGGGACCAGTCGTAGATTCGACCATGGAATAGGAGCAATTGTTATTGCCATTCCATGGGACCAGTCGTGGATTCGACCATGGAATATGAGCAACTGTAATTAGGAATAATCAACTTTGTGGCTCTATACTAAAAGAGCAAGCTGTCTAGGAGCATTAATTATCCTGATATGAGCTTGTCGGTAAGTCATATCCTTTATATAGTCA
>NW_020630858.1:398-558 GCF_003573695.1 Papaver somniferum
TTCAGTATTCATGAGATATGTCGTTGTCCAGTCGTGAGACTACATATCTACATGTACTCCGAGAGAAAGTACTCTCCGTTGAGAATTCGATGAGAGACCCCTGTCTCAATACTCACGTCTGATTGATGGATCAGAGCTTTGTATAATTATGAGTTTACGA
>NW_020630858.1:576-1000 GCF_003573695.1 Papaver somniferum
CGTTGAGAATTCGATGAGAGACCCGTGTCTCAATACTCACGTCTGATTGCTGGATCAGAGCTTCGTATAATTATGAGTTTACGATTTTAGCCCTTGTCGAAAATCCACCATCTACATTAAGTCCCCTGCTTACTGAGGAAAGCTGTGTTCCTCAGTCAGCATTAAATGGTGATTTTCCGGCCATAAATAATAATACCAGTAATTAAACTTAATCGTAAGTTGAGACGTTACCAGATTTAGAGAGCATGAGAAAACCACGACTTGATGAAGGCTTCAATGTCATGATTGGAGAATCGTTTGATGAGCATAAAGTGGTAGCACCGCTGATTTGGTGATGGAACCTTGGTCGTTTAGGATTCGCGGGCCAGGCCCAAGAAAGGAATCCGTTTTAGCACGGACGCTCGTTCGTTAGTTTAAGAAACGA
>NW_020630859.1:0-320 GCF_003573695.1 Papaver somniferum
CGCTTTTGTTGTTCTCTGTTGGGAATGACATAAAATGGGGGAGAGTTCTTTTGAACTTGTGCTTAATGGTAATATCTTGCGGGGAGTGCGGCTGTGGAATTTTTTAGGGGTTATCTTGTATCTTAAAACTCCTTGATGAATGTTGTTAGCTTCGGCTATAAGATTGCATCTAAATTTAAGATGACGTGTGTCTTGTCTTTTGGTTATGCATTGTCTCTCGTGGGAATTTCATTATGAACCCGCTCTTTACCTTTGCCAATTTTATTGACAAAAAGGGGGAGAAATATTGTAGTTCACACTACATAATACATATGGTTTTC
>NW_020630859.1:348-763 GCF_003573695.1 Papaver somniferum
TAGGGGTTATCTTGTATCTTAAAACTCCTTGATGAATGTTGTTAGCTTCGGCTATAAGATTGCATCTAAATTTAAGATGATGTGTGTCTTCTCTTTTGGTTATGCATTGTCTCTCGTGGGAATTTCATTATGAACCCGCTCTTTACCTTTGCCAATTTTATTGACAAAAAGGGGGAGAAATATTGTAGTTCACACTACATAATACATATGGTTTTCAGATCATTATGTAAGGGGGAGTGGTTTCCATGATCGAGATAGGTATCGACTAAGGGGGAGTGATACATATCACCATAGTACTATTGTTAAAGTTGTGATGCAATTGGACTTTGATATTCATGGTAGTACTATGACACTGTTAATAATGATTGAGAATCTCGATTTCTCTCGTTATTGTGCTACGAATCTTCAACAACGA
>NW_020630859.1:774-1000 GCF_003573695.1 Papaver somniferum
CAATTGGACTTTGATATTCATAGTAGTACTATGACACTGTTAATAATGATTGAGAATCTCGATTTCTCTCGTTATTGTGCTACGAATCTTCAACAACGATGATGCTGAACTTACAACCTTTGGAATCATTGGAGAACTTGGAAAGGACGAATATTTCAAGGAATGTTGAAGATTAGACTATGGAATAAGAGCCACTAAAGATTATCTTTTTTGTATTCCATATGTA
>NW_020630860.1:0-338 GCF_003573695.1 Papaver somniferum
GAAGCAGTAACTGAACTAGAAAAGAGTGAAGTTAAATTTGTTGATGCGGGATCAGGAAAAGTTACCACAGAATCAGTCTCATTTACTACATGGACTTCAGTGGTGAATTTTTCTAGGAAAAAAGTTACAACAACCAGTGAATACAGCTAGTAGCAGTTCCTCCTCAATAACTGCACCTGCTAAACAAGTACCAAATAAGTATAACTTTAGGAAAAATATTGGAAAAGGGGTTTCAAACCCCCATCCAAAACCATGAAAATCTTTTATTGGAATATTAGGCCTACCCTAATTTGGATTGCAGAACCAAAAATCAAGTGTACTTCCTCTTTTTGTAGTAA
>NW_020630860.1:349-1000 GCF_003573695.1 Papaver somniferum
TGGAATATTAGGGGTCTTAGGAGAGCTACGGCCTAACAAAAGGTGTTTAGCTTAGTCAAGAATTTTAGTCGTACCCTAATTTGGATTGCAGAACCAAAAATCAAGTGTACTTCCTCTTTTTGTAGTAAATTAAACCTGTCAGGTATGCAGAGTATGGTTATACACAATGCCACAGCTGATCACAAAACTAATATATGGTTATTCTGGAGCAATTTGATAGACACATTTTTGTGTCTAATTTGTCCTCAATGTCCGTATTGTTGGAACTCTATTTTTGTACTAATATTGTGTTTTTAGGAATTAAACATTTTTGGAAAATTCGGCTCGAAAAGTTGATTTTGGCACCCGGAGGACAAGTGTTATTCGGACTCTCACTTTTGGATAAGGGGTAACCTAATTACTAAGGGGAACCCCCGGGTCACCAAGGCAGCTGCTATTCACACCCCTACTCTGGATAGGGGACTACCAGATTCTTCCCCATTTGAAACGATTTTGGCGGGAAATTTCTAAACAGTTCTGGCAGAATTTCGATCGTTAAAATGAAGGGGTTATGGGTCGATTCAATGGCTGAAATTTGGCATAGAGATGTGATATAGATTAAGGAACATAGTATGGGTGACATTATCGATCAAATTTGGCTGGAATTTTCGG
>NW_020630861.1:0-334 GCF_003573695.1 Papaver somniferum
TTGGTAAACGACTGCCTTTGGTAGTCTGTTCTTCCTCTTCTTCTTCCTCCTCGAGCAGCAGCAGCAGCAGAACCCGAATCTCTGCAACTTCAATTTTCTTGCTCTATAGTGCTCTAAACCTCTCCCAATTCTCTCTAAACTCCCTCACTTCAATTGTACGTGTATTTATAGTGAATTGAGGCCAAAAATCCGACCATTGATTGCGTATATACTCTCTTTAATTCGATTATTCCTCGCTGCCAAAAATAGAGAATAATTGCCATTTAAAGAATTTTCTCACGTCAACTTGCTTCCTGCACGCTCCCATTCGACTTATTCACGCCTCAACACTCTT
>NW_020630861.1:345-521 GCF_003573695.1 Papaver somniferum
TTTTTAAATCAACTTGCTTCTTGCACGCTCCCATTCGACTTATTCACGCCTCAACACTCTTCCAACGCCAGCAGAACTCCCCCATGCACACAAGAACTTCAATTTTGCTCGTGTTACAGTACACGTGCTCTGTTTTGGGTGTGTGAATCATACCGAAAATTCCAGCCAAATTTGAT
>NW_020630861.1:700-915 GCF_003573695.1 Papaver somniferum
TGGAAATAGTAATTTTTCTGGGTTCCTCCGGTACATTTCTGGGACGCTTCCGGTGCATTTCTGAGGTGTAAAACACTACTTTTCGAGCTCATTTCGCCGCAAAGGCTTATTTCTCTAAAAACATCTACAAAAACACAAAATAACACAATAAGTACTTAATCGAGTCTAACAATACAGAATATTGAGAACAAAATAGACACATAAATGCGTCTATC
>NW_020630862.1:0-650 GCF_003573695.1 Papaver somniferum
TGACTGAGCGACCTGACAACGTAACCTGCTTAAGTATGCATACGGGTATGCGTTCTTAAGCAAGTGGTTTTTGAGTTTTTTAAGTTTCCAAACTCAACAGAAATTTTCGGTTCGAAAACCTCCGCAAGTATGCGTACGGGTACGCATACTTAAGGTGACTAGTTAAGAGTTTTTCCAAAACCAAACTCAGCAGAAATTCTCGGCTCGAGAACTTCCACCAGTATGCGTACGGGTACGCATACTTAAGCTGTCTCCTTCACCAATTTCGTATACGCACATATGCATACTCTTGGCTCCCAGTTTATGGACTTATACACTAATGTGCGAACACACTATATATGCTTATATACAAAGATGGTTACATCATCAACTCTTTATTTCAATCATTGAAACATTCTTTTACAATGAAAATATCCGTTTTCACACACTATTAGTATCAATCAAGATATTGAAATAATCATTGTCGACATTCCAAGCCTACATCAAATGATTGTATCACAGAAACCATGTAAGATGTTACTCATAAATTTTCTCATGATATAAGATGAACTTGGTCGAAGCGAAATCATACCAATACATATCTCGAGAAATATGTAAGCGAGATATACTCAGCTCGATATCTCAAATGTGTATAGAGAAAACTATATCGT
>NW_020630862.1:661-1000 GCF_003573695.1 Papaver somniferum
TCGAGAAATATGTAAGCGAGATATACTCAGCTCGATATCTCAAATGTGTATAGAGAAAACTATATCGTAACACGACTTATGTCTCAATATAGGAGATAGTAGAAATAGACTTTCCAAGTGATAGATAAGTTCAAGTCTCCATATACCTTTTGTCAAAGCACAATCTCCCCTTAGTAGTTCTTCGTCTTCAAGAGATGAACCTCGAGAGACTTAAGCTCAACTACACTATCTATGTACTAGTCCGAGACATCTACAAATAGGCTATAAATAAAGACTTATAGGTTTGATCACTAACATTGAAAAACATGCTTGAGATAGCAACGCATACGAGTTCGACCG
>NW_020630863.1:0-239 GCF_003573695.1 Papaver somniferum
CTCAGTGGTCTTGAAATGAATTGAACTGGGCGTGATAATGAACTTGGGCTTTGGTTGACTCAACAGTGGACTGGGCCTTTGGCCTTACAATGAGCTGGTCCTTTGCAAAACAGAATGCAATTAAGAGACAATGGCCAAGGCAGGGCAGTAAGCTAACAAGCCAAGACAATGGCTCTAATGAGGCAAAGGAAGCTAGAGAAGACAATGCTATTTACAATGCAATGCTATTTACAGTGAAA
>NW_020630863.1:250-552 GCF_003573695.1 Papaver somniferum
TGGCAAAGGAATCTAGAGAAGACAATGCTATTTACAATGCAATGCTATTTACAGTGAAATGAAAACAGAAAAGAAAAAAGCAGCCCAGTTGCAGCAGCAGCAGAACAAGGAGTAGTTGAAGTAGCAGGAGCAAAGACAATGCAATAAATAAAATGTAAAGAAGCAAAGACAATGAAGTAAAGAAGACTAACAAAATAGCAAAGAAAACAAAACAAAGAACATCAATGACAGTGGAGGAAAACAAAAGTAACAAGGAAACAATGGAGGAAATGGAACAAACCAAGGCTGTTTTAGCCAAGGGC
>NW_020630863.1:718-1000 GCF_003573695.1 Papaver somniferum
TAGGCAGTGGCTGTTTTTGGTTAAATTCTTGTCCCTAATGGAGCTAGGTGGAGGTTCTATCCTGCCTATGTTCCAGGGCATACATAAATGGAATAGAAGGAGAAGAAGCTTGCTAATGAGCACTAAATTCCTCCATTTCTCAATTAGCTCAATTTACAAGAATTATAACCTAACATTCCACCTCTAACAGTGACTTAAGGCATGATTAAACACAAAACTAAGCCTAAACAGGCACTAAACATGACTCACAAAACAGGCACAATACTAACAAACATGAACTGA
>NW_020630864.1:0-435 GCF_003573695.1 Papaver somniferum
TGTCATCTCTTTCATTCATTCTTTCATTCTCATAATATCATATTATTTGAATCAAAGTAAATATTCAAGAGAAATTCTAATACATGGTAACTCTGAAATCTTTGTAATTCTGCGATTCTATAGCGTTTTGTAAGTCAAATCAAAAATCTTTTTATTCTCTACAAAAGAAATATTTTAGAGAAACATATAAATTGAATTTTATCAGTTTTCTGTAATTTTGAAATCTCGAAATCTCTGTAATTTTGAAGTCTTTGTAATCTTGAAATCTTAATAATCTTTGAAATCTTGAAATCTTTGTAATCGTGCGATTGAATCACTTTTTGTAAATCAAATTTAAAATATTTTTATTCGTTCTGAGTATAAAGTAAAATGTTTAAGGAAGTGGTACTTATCTTTCATGTGAGTCGCTATTGTTGTCAGAGAAGTGAATAAATG
>NW_020630865.1:0-670 GCF_003573695.1 Papaver somniferum
TAACATGCATGTTGGAATCAATCAAAATGGGTTGTACACGCTGTTTGATTCAAAACAGGAAATAATATTTTCATAAAACAGAGGAAGAGATACAGGGATTTTTTTGGTTGTATTCCGGGAAATATATATGCAGTAAAGGAAAGATATTGATTGTGGATTATACACTATTGATGGGGAGATATTTCGAAGCACTTTCCAGCGTAAAAATGATTCTCGTGAACTGGCAGGAGAAGAAAATATTGAAAAATATTTTCTATAGTAAAGAGGATGATTCTCGAGTTATTGTGAATGATTTCTTCCTCCTGTTGTGTATAAATAGCATCTTGGGTTGGTAGAGAAGGGCTGTCGAGAGTTTGGGGAAGCTTTGGAGGCTACAGAGTGAAGAAAAATCGAGTTGCAGAGCCACCATTTCTGCTGCTGCAACTCAAGAACACGAAGAACATTAGACAACCAGAGACAGTTGTTCATACTACAGTAACAACGACTGTCACTTGAGGGTCGTAGTATTCTGTATACTACAGCACTTTTCATTTATCGTTCTTTGTAACGGTGTTTGCAACAATTATAAACGTTGCAAACACCCGATTTTCATTATTATCTCCATTTCATCATTTGTACACCTCTTTTGAGCAATGAAAAATTCCTTTGAGCGTGTTTCCAATATGCGGAG
>NW_020630865.1:718-1000 GCF_003573695.1 Papaver somniferum
TGTTATTTGATTAGATGGGTCATGCTTAGCTTAGGTGATTTGATGTTCCATGCTTAACATTTACAATCAATGTTTTGAGAATCTACTTTGGCAAAATAAGAGTCCATATAATTTATGTTTTGAGCGATTATTGTTGAGAATAAATCATTGAGCCCTATGTTATGAAGATTGGCCGAATCATTAGTCCCAGTACCTCTCTACCAATTTGTCAATATTTTTGTATATAATTTTTATAAATCTAAAAATCCTTCACCTTCACAAGTCTTAGAGTTCGAACCATCC
>NW_020630866.1:0-374 GCF_003573695.1 Papaver somniferum
ACTCCTAGTCTGATTATCTCTGATAGCGAAGCTGATGATGAAGAATCTGATGGTGATGAAGATTCTGATGGTGATGAAGATTCTGACGCAGACGAAGAAGGGAACAAGTCTGATGAAGATAATGAAGGATTAACTAAGAAGTATTCTTTGTTTCTTTCTTTGGTTCTCTGTAATACTTTTATATTTATTCCTTCTTTCTGTATATTTGTGTTTCTTTCATTTTGACATGCATTTATTAAAACAATTCTTCCTTGCAATACAGTTAATCAATATAATCATTAATTTTTGAATCTTTCAGTAAATCTATCATATGGAGACAAATAACATTTTCTAATTTCATTCATTCCCATACTTGCCTCTGTTATTTGTATCCA
>NW_020630866.1:519-1000 GCF_003573695.1 Papaver somniferum
AAATAACATTTTCTAATTTCATTCATTCCCATACTTGCCTTTGTTATTTGTATCCAGATGAGAGATTTTATAAAATTTTCTTATTTTATGCCTCAATTTCGTAGTTAATTATGTATAACTTCGCAATCTTATGCGAAGTGAATTTTGATTCTTTTGAAAATCTCATTCCTGCGTGGTCTTATTTTTCCTTCCTAATTAAAGGTCTTATTATGCCACCTCTTGTCATTGCGACAAAATCGCAGGACGTCCTTGCATTTTCATACAAAAACCCATTGATCTTGCCTTAACTTTTTCTTTTGTATTGTGGCCTCTTCAGGAATGTTGCGAAAATATGACAGGCCTAAATATTCTTGCGAAAATAAAGCCCCATGACATTGCCGTCTTGCGACGAAATCGCAGGACGTCTTCGCACTTTCATGCGAAAACCCATTGATCTCGTCTTATCTTTTTCTTTTGCATTATTGCCTCTTAAGGATTGTTG
>NW_020630867.1:0-614 GCF_003573695.1 Papaver somniferum
TCTTTTGCATTGGGTAAGACTATTCCTGAAAAGGACATTGTGATGAAGATTCTCAGATCGCTGCCATCTAGATACGATTCTAAGAAGCATGCCATCGTTGAGGGAAATAACCTTAATAATCTCTCCAGAAATACGCTGGTTGGGAAGCTTAAGATCGTTGATCACGAACATTCATCCAAAACTAAGGATGTTGCATTCAAAGCACAAAAGGACACTAAATTAATTGATAAGAGTAAAAAAGTGTATATCTCTGAAGATGATCATTCTGAGACAAATTCATCAGATGAATATCTTGACAAGTCAGCCTCGCTGATCACAAGATAGTTTAGGGTTCTTCTGTTGAAGAGAAGTAAACGGTTCTCCAAAGATAAGCCTAAAGCATCAATTAAACCTCATAATTGTATTCCTATTAAAAACAGGGAAACATATGAAACTGATGATGAGGATATGCCTCAGTGCTTTAAGTGTAAAGGATTTGGTCATTTTGCAAACGAGTGCCCAAATCGTAGAAAATACACTGGGAACAAAGGTCTTGCTGCAACTCTTGATGAAATGTCTGACAACTATGATTCTTATGAAGACGAGAAATCAAGTATTTGGTGAAAATATTGATT
>NW_020630867.1:625-1000 GCF_003573695.1 Papaver somniferum
TTGATGAAATGTCTGACAGCTATGATTCTAATGAAGACGAGAAATCAAGTGTTGCACTTCTTGGTGAAAATATTGATTTTGATAACTGTAGCAATACATACATCAATCTCAATATTCTTTCAGAAGATAATCCAACTAATCTGGAAGAAAAAATTGACCAATTTCTTGGAAACTCTGTTTGTAATGTTTCAGGTTCCACCATGTGTCTAGCTGCGTGCACATCTTAAAAGCCTGATTTTTATCCTAGTTTGACGTGTTCGTATCGTTCTCTAAAGGGTCATGAACTTTCAAGGTGTTACAAGTACAAACACCAATTGAGGCACGTCAACAAACTTCAACGAAGAGCAAATCATTTAGCAAGGAAGCTTAAACTTG
>NW_020630868.1:0-248 GCF_003573695.1 Papaver somniferum
GTTCACTCATGGGTGCATTTTGTTTATTCATTTCTAACACAAACCTATTTGTATTCTCAGTTAATTGTTTGAGAGACTCTTCTAGAGGAAGAACAGGTTCAGAAGGATCATAATATGGACTAGTTTTCAATAATTTGATTGTATCCTCTAGAGACGAAGAACTAGTACTATAATCTTCTTGCTCGTAAGACTGATGCATGTGTGGATAGTAATTGGGCTCACCAGGGTATGACCCATATCCTCCCAAA
>NW_020630868.1:435-671 GCF_003573695.1 Papaver somniferum
GACTCGACCAAATCAAACCTATAGAATCTAGCAAACAAAAAGCATGATGGCTCCACTTAGATTGTTTTCTAGACCAGCTTCTATTCCTTCGAAAAGGAATTCGTTACAATTTGAGAACACCCCTATAGAATCAATCCGAGCTAATGTAAGTTGAATCGAGGCGAAGGAAGCTCAGTGGAGCTTTGATACCCAAGGTCTCACCGCAATCACAAGGCGGCGCAGTCACGCATTCAACT
>NW_020630868.1:684-1000 GCF_003573695.1 Papaver somniferum
TTGAATTGAGGCGAGGGAAGCTCAGTGGAGCTTTGATACCCAAGGCCTCACCGCTATCACAAGGCGGCGCAGTCACGCATTCAACTCACAGAAACCATCATGAACTTTAAAGTGTGCTTAAAGAGCAACCAATATTTTTCGAACGAGTTTCCTATTAAGCTCGTTACCCTATCGGTCTCGTTCTATTCCAAATTTTAAATCTTAGGTTCGCGTTTGGTTTCGTTTGCCTAAAGAGGGCAAGAAGGGAGCGGTAATGAAATCCGAACCCTTATCTTGTATTGGCCAGGCCTTGCCCTTTACTAGGAATTTAAAAACA
>NW_020630869.1:0-456 GCF_003573695.1 Papaver somniferum
CTTAATGAACCGTAATGTTCTGTTTGGTGCATCTAATTATAACTTTGATTGTATAAACAGCTGAACATATTTATTAATTTTTACTTTCTAATTGATGCAGACAATCAAAAACGCTAGTCAATTCAAGAACAAGGGGCTGGAAGATGCAGAGAAGTTGCAGAATTTATTTGATGGGAAATTTTCCACTGGAGCTAATAGAGATACGCCTGGAAGATTGGAACCGCCTTGTTCAGCTGGAACTTCTATAACTGCAGGGGTTTCAAATAATGGATCTGAATCTCGTACAAGTCATGGAAAAGAAAAAAATCATGAGGATGACAACGAGGTTGATTCTAGTCTCAATGCAAAGGGGAGTGGCAGGAAAAGGAAGAAGGAAATGGAGGAAGAATCAAGTGATCTATTAACTGAGAAAGTTTGTTCTATTGTAACATCGATGGAGACTCATCTTCAACATAA
>NW_020630869.1:467-1000 GCF_003573695.1 Papaver somniferum
AGAAATAGAGGAAGAATCAAGTGATCTATTAACTGAGAAAGTTTGTTCTATTGTAACATCGATGGAGACTCATCTTCAACATAAGAAACTTGCTCTAGAAAAGGATAGCGCAGCCGAATTCATGAAAGCTTTGGATAATTTACTTGAGACTGATTGCATCACAATGGATGAGTATTTGAGCATAACTCTAAAAGCTTCAGAGATGCCTGGTTGGCAGAAATTGTTTGTCAGTTTGAAAAGCGATGAGCGTCGTGTTGCCTTTGTACACAAACTTTTAAAAGAACGTTGAGAAATCTTGAATACTCATCCACTGAGATGTTGAGAAATTAGTAAATAGTTAGAGATGTTAGGTTTGCCAAACATTCGTGTTTGTTACTTACGTACTCGAGTTTTATTTTATGTTAAAAGTTGAATGAGTATTTATTGAAGTTAATGGATGAATCAGTATTGTTTGTGCTTATTTGTGCTTAATGAGTGAATGTTGAATGAATGAATACGTATTTTCTTATTGGTTACATTGAATTGCTTGCTGG
>NW_020630870.1:0-183 GCF_003573695.1 Papaver somniferum
CCCCTTGTGATAGCGGTGAGGCCTTGGGTATCAAAGCTCCACTGAGCTTCCCTCGCTTCAATTCAACTTACTTTGACTCAGATTGATTCCAGAGGGGTTTGCTCAAATTGCAACGAATTCCCTTTCGAAAGATAGAAGCTGGTCTTGAAACAATCTAAGTGGAGCCATCGTGCTTTTTGTTTG
>NW_020630870.1:194-567 GCF_003573695.1 Papaver somniferum
AAGTTGTGAGACTAAACCTAAATGCCTTAGGAAATTAGAATCGACACATTTGCTTAAGAATGACCACTACTTTCACTGTGGTCAATTATGTAAGTCAAACTTGATTGACTTAGAGGATCCTCGGTTATTTAGGTTATTATTATTTTGTGATTCTAAGATCTTATTTGAGTTTTTCCAGACTCTAGGACCTAGTAATTTGGATCCAATCTATGAAGAAACGTAGCCAATGAAAATATTCTATTTAGACCCTTTCATAGAACCTGAACCTGAACCGCAATTAGCGATAGTTTTCAGGAAAATAGGTAAGGGCATGCTTTTATTGTCCATTTTCTTGGTTCACTGCAGTTTCCTATGGTCAGCTCTATTTGGTTTT
>NW_020630870.1:578-792 GCF_003573695.1 Papaver somniferum
CGGTGATGAATCCTTTTGAGGAGACGCCACCTGAGATGACGTTGCGAGAATATATGTCTAGAAATTCTCGTTATCAAGAGACGTCTTCGGAAATGACTCTTGGTGAATATATGCGTGGGCAGGATACTCCAACTTTTATTGAGTTTATTGAGGAATCACCTCTAACGATCTATGAGAAATATTATAAACATAGACCATGTAGTTTGGAACAAAG
>NW_020630870.1:823-1424 GCF_003573695.1 Papaver somniferum
TTGGGAGGTAACCCAATCTCATGCAACACGGTAATATCCTTCCTTAACTCTTTTGCTTCAAATGGTAACAATTTCTCCTTGTTCATGCTTTTAGTTTCATCTTTAGAACATTGAGGACAATGTTAGATTTAAGTTTGGGGGTATGGGAGAAACTTTTTAGTTGCAATAAATAAACTCCAGAGCCTAGAAATTTACGCCTATTAAGGATAGCACTAACCAATCTAAGTGGATGGAAACATTTTTGTTTTAGGAGTTGAGGAACCAATCTGACTAGATGGAAACATCTATAGAGTCTATTCATAAAAGCACAGAGCTCAGGTGTTAGAAATAACATGATAGTTTCGCCATATCTCGTCGAGTCCTTTTCACTTTCTATTTTTTTCTTTCTTTTATTTCAAGTGATTTGGTGGGGCACACGATTCAAGTTGTTCCCTTTGCTAGGGTGAAATAGAGTGACTGAGTTACCTTTAAAAAAAAAAAAAAAGACAGGACCAGTTAGACCAATCGGAATAAGTATTAACACTTGGATATCAATATGCGTGTGTTCTCCCTGTTTCCGTCGCCTAAGCAAGCGCGGAATGCAGGACCCGTGGGAACTATC
>NW_020630870.1:1624-2000 GCF_003573695.1 Papaver somniferum
GCCCAAATTACTAAGGGGACACCAAGACAGGATAGGGGGACACCCCTCTTCTTCATTTGAATATCGATTTTGGCGGGAAAAATGTTCACAACACAGGAGAATTTTCGATCGAAGAAATGAAGTAGTGGTAGGTCGATTCAATGGCTGAATTTTGGTATAGAGATGTGATATAGGTTGAGGAACACAGTATGGGTGACGGAATCAGTCAATTTTGGCTAAAATTCCTGGTTCGATTCACCAAACCAAAACAGAGCAACACGCACTGTAAGCGAGCTCAAGTGTGTTTCTGTTGTGCATGGAGTGATTTGGAGGTGCGGGAAAGCTTTTGAGGCATGAAGAAACTAATTTGGAGCGTTTTGGGAGCGAGTTAACGTGT
>NW_020630871.1:0-129 GCF_003573695.1 Papaver somniferum
TGCTGTTGCTGTGCTGTGGTGCTGCTCCTGCTGGTGCCAGGCCAAGTCTGCTGCAACCCCTGCTGCCTGGTGTTAAATTGAGCCATCAAAGCCCAACTGGGCTGAATCCAAGCAGCTGAAAAAAAAACA
>NW_020630871.1:329-680 GCF_003573695.1 Papaver somniferum
TGCTTTTCTTTCATGTGTGAAGTTGTTGAAACCGCTACACTTTGTCTTTTGGGTTGATCCTCAACTCTTTAGATTGTTAGTGTATGGTGAATTTTTTGTATATAATCCAGTAGATACAATTCCTTAAAACCCCTTTTATTCCTTTTGTATATATTTTGCTAATCCAATATGATCTCGGCTGACATATGATGGATTTTTGCCTTGAATAACGGAGTTCTAATCTTGCTTTCGCCGAAATCGGGTATTCTCTTTCCTTTTTCTCTACTCAACATGATCCTCTTCATATGTTGTATTATAATTTTGTTCATATTTTGAAACATTGAGGACAATGTTTAGTTTAGGTTTGGGGGT
>NW_020630871.1:880-1000 GCF_003573695.1 Papaver somniferum
GTTTTCAAGAATAAATATTTTTATTAATTAATTTTGCATTTTTAGGTAATAAATAAAGTTTGGATGAATAGCGGAACGAAAAGAGCAGAAAAGTAGTGAAAAGCCGGGAGGAATTACACA
>NW_020630872.1:0-421 GCF_003573695.1 Papaver somniferum
CTATCAAGTCTTCGACTTTGGGTCGTAGCAACTCTTAGTTGTGGGTGAGATCAGCTAAGGGAATCAAGTGCGTAATATCCTGCTGGGATCATAGACGTAAAGAGCGCAACTGTACCTTGAATCAGTGTGAGATTGATTAAGGTTCAACTACAGTCCAGTCCGAAGTTAATTGGTAGTAGACTAGTGTCTTTAGCGGCTTAAGACAGTGTGGTGTTCAATCTGGACTAGGTCCCGGGGTTTTTCTGCATTTGTGGTTTCCTCGATAATAAAATTCTGGTGTCTGTGTTATTTCTTTTCCGCATTATATTTTGTTATATAATTGAAATATCACAGGTTGTGCGTTAAGATCAATCAATTAGAATATCCAACCTTGGGTTGTTGATTTACATTGATTGACACTTGAACATTGGTCTTTGGTACC
>NW_020630872.1:432-635 GCF_003573695.1 Papaver somniferum
TGTTGATTTACATTGTTTGACACTTGAACATTGTTCTTTGGTACCGTTCAAGTTACTCCTATTATTCAATCGGGCTCGCAGATTTCTATTTGCTGATTGTGGATTGAATTAAGAGTTAGAGATATTAAACTCTTTGATATACTTTATTCTAGATTGAGTCTGACTGTCTAGTTGATTCTCTAGAAAGTGTATTGGAGTAAGTC
>NW_020630872.1:646-1000 GCF_003573695.1 Papaver somniferum
CTAGTTGATTCTCTAGAAAGTGTATTGGAGTAAGTCATCTCAGATTGTCAAACGAATTGTTGGGTGTGGTTGTTAGACCCCCGCATTTTCAATGGGTATCAGAGCAGGAAAACACGTTAAAGACCTCATAAGTCTGTGTTTGTAGCGATCTGATATGGACAGAAGTGCTATCTCAATAAATGCACCACCAGATCCAGGGATTTCAAAATTATCTTCCATGACTGATTTAATATGTAGAGAAAATGCTATCTAAACCTACACCAGGTTTAAAATCTCTTGAAGTGCTTTCAGGGCTTGAAAATAAACTTGAAAGCTTATCTATTGATGTTGAGTTATACCTTCAGAAAGAACAAG
>NW_020630873.1:0-277 GCF_003573695.1 Papaver somniferum
CTCATCTTTTGTGCAGTAATTCTACATTTTATCCCATATTCTGTATTTTCATTGTTTTCAAGAATAAATATTTTTCTTACTTAATTTTGCATTTTTAGGTAATAAATAAAGTCTGGATGACTTGCGGAGCGGAAAAGAGCTAAAGAATGGTGAAAAGACGGAAGAAATTACGCAAGGAAGCCGCAAAGAATGGAGCGCACGTCCAAAAAGCTAGGAATGGGCTCAAGAAGGAAGAATTGTTCTTAAAGAAGATATGGGCTTGGCATACCCAAGGCCC
>NW_020630873.1:477-676 GCF_003573695.1 Papaver somniferum
TACCCCCCTCTCTGCAGCAGAACCCGTACCACCACCTTCTCCATCATCACCACTACCCACTCCACTGCCACCGCCACTAACTCCTCTACCACCACCACACCTCCACCATCATCACCCCTACCTTCCTACAACTATTACCCATCTTTATAGCCCCCTAATTCGTCAATTTCTCCCCTGCCGAAACCCTAGGTGAATGGTT
>NW_020630873.1:876-1000 GCF_003573695.1 Papaver somniferum
TCAGTCCCTCAAAGGCCCAAAGGCCCAGTTCACATCAAAATACTACCAAGCCCAAGGCTCAGTTCACTCCATTGAACCCAAGTTCATATCCAAGCCCAGTAAACTTCAGAGGCTCAAGGCCTAG
>NW_020630874.1:0-376 GCF_003573695.1 Papaver somniferum
GTCTAGTAATCCAATTGAGATGTATAATGATTATATTATTTATAGTTCAAATCCAAATAATTTTTATGATCATTCACCTATTCAAAAGGACGAGGATTTGATTAGGGATACCACCGTTTTAGACGATGTAGTTTTTCCTTTTGATTACGAAGCCGATAGTGGTTTAGAGGAACGGGTTCATTTCGAAATACTGTTTTAGAGTCTAGCGACTTAGAAACAATAGTCTTAGACAAAGAAGATGAACTCGTATAGATGGGTGAGTATGAACCTGACTTAGAAGAATCAATTGAACATTTCCAGGAATCTGATGACCTAGAAATTAGGGAAGTTGTGACTAGTCTTTCTAGAGACACAAAAAACTCTAAGTTTGGGGGTG
>NW_020630874.1:387-606 GCF_003573695.1 Papaver somniferum
TAGTGCCTTACCTTTAACTCTCAGAAAGTCCCTTCACTTAGGACTTGATATCTCTGCCTCTACAATTTTACAAGATTACCTTCATACTCGTTTTCCCGAACCTAATGATGTCCAGGAAGAAGTTCAGTCGTTAGAAACCCATCCTCTGGTTTGCCCAGGCTGTGATCCCCAGATTGACTTTGTTTTCCCACCAAATAGTTTTCTTCCAAATGTGGGAAC
>NW_020630874.1:658-1000 GCF_003573695.1 Papaver somniferum
TAATTGACTTAGAGGATCCCCAATTATTCAGGTTGTTGTTATGTGCTTCTAAGTTCTTAGTTGAGTTTTTCCAGACTCTAATACCTGAACCGGATCTTAGCTTTGAGGAAATCCAATCGATGAAAACCTTTTATTTAGACCCTTTTATAGAGCCTGAACCTGAACCACAACTAGATGTAGTTGTCTTAAGCAAGGGTATGTTCGGTATCTTCTTCGTCTGTTGCAGTTTCTTCTTCTTGTGGGTAACACTTTTTGATCCAGATGAACCACAGTTATTCCGGCTACTACTATATGATTCTACGTGGTGACTAATCCTTGCTTAGTCTGGCTGAAGACTTTAAA
>NW_020630875.1:0-624 GCF_003573695.1 Papaver somniferum
TCCTCCAAATATTTTTAGAATTTAAAACCAATAAACCTAAAAAATAAACATAAGAAGATGAAAACAAAAATAGATATGTGTAGTCACAATCATCGCTATTCAAAGCACTAGTTATTCTTCCAACTAATCCAAAAAGAAGACTCCTAGGAGAAAATGCCTTTGAGAAATTCAGCATCATTCCCGAACTCCTTGTTATCGACAACCATCGGGACATAAGGTTCACGGAGATAAGTGTCAATACCCACGAACTGTCTTGGCTGAAGAGGTCGTATTAGGATCCTCTGAATTTCCAAAGATTTAGACACGAACGTCTTTATTTCATAAATCTCCCTTCTTATTTCCTTTAACTCATCAAAAACATCGGAAAACTTCCGAGAGTTAGAAGGAACATCCCTGGGTTTTCTTGTATTCCTTCTTTTTCTTTTCAGGGACTTAGAGACAGGAGATTTTTCTTTTTCCTTGATTGAATACTTAACAATCATGTTGACATCATTTCCATCTGACGACATAGTGCTTTGAGAACAGTTATAAACAACTGGATTTGTGTGATTGAATCACTTAACTCAACAAGCATCTTATATAGGATGTCAAGAGGAAAAAGGAATGTAGGGTTCGAAACCTATT
>NW_020630876.1:0-415 GCF_003573695.1 Papaver somniferum
AAGACACAAGTAAGGAAATCATAACTCTAAGTTCATCATTCTTCTTACGAAGATTGTCGCGATCCAGCGAAACATTCCGGAGATTTTGATTTTCGAGACGAAGAGCATTACACTCTAAAGTCATCATTTGGAGATTCTTATTCAAGGTTTCAATATCTTTTTCAAAATCTATTTGCGAAGCAGCTCTGTCAGAACCAAAATAGTTACTCAGAATTTCGCAAACACCAGACTTGACAGGATCAATGGGAGACTTCTTAACATCATCAAGAACCTCAGACAAAACTTTGAAAGCAATATTTAAAGGAAGAAGCTCAGGCAGAGAACTGGAAATGATAGAGGATTAGGAAACATTATCAATAGAATGAGAAGAAGTTTCATTCACAGAAGGATTAATAAGGGGGGTTTTAATCATTGA
>NW_020630876.1:426-1000 GCF_003573695.1 Papaver somniferum
AGGAGAAGAAGTTTCATTCACAGAAGGATTAATAAGGGGGGTTTCAATCATTGAAAGGTCAGTTGAAGGGATGAAATCTGAGGCAACCTTTTCGCGAATTGGAGATAATGGTTTAACTTGTGAAGATGTCGCAGGAGATTTTGAAGGGATAAGTAAGTGAAATGGAACAGAGGTTTCAACGGTTTTGAGGTGGCGATATTTCTTGAGGTTTATTGGCATCCTTATCACCCTGCGAATCACAATCCGGATAAGAAACAGAGGCAACAATATTTTTATTAAAAAAGAATAATGTTTCTTACCACCTTCTGATCCACAGACTTTCTTTTGTTTACAACAACCTTATGATGCGATTTGGAAATATTAGGTTCTGAACCGTAAATTTGGTGTTAGAGGCGTTTTTGCTGAAATAACAACAGTATGGGAATCACATAAACAACATCAAATAAGGCAGTAAAGAAGATCAATTTCAGCAAAACCCATAAGAAAGAAAAAAGAAAACTAACCTCGATGAATCCATGGAAAACACCAGCAGGAAGATTAATTCGTAAAAATTAAAAAAGAAGAAAATTACGAA
>NW_020630877.1:0-573 GCF_003573695.1 Papaver somniferum
CTTCTATGCCGGCACTCTACTAGTTTTGAATATAAATCCATTTCAAACACTCTTTTATTTCATTCCTACGTAGTCTATTACATTGGATTTGAAACTTTAAATTAAAACATGCTAAAAAACATAGAATGGATTACATTTGGTTAAAGATTATCTATTTCCATCCCTTTTCAACAATTGCGGAACCTTTGAGCGTTTCCCAAATCTGTTCGAAGACATCGTCCAGGATGGGGATGTCAAGGATCATCTTTATTGGTTCTTCTTCTCTTTCAACATATTTTTTTCCCTTCATATAACACCCATCACACCCATCGATAGGCTTGCATTGGCCCTTGTGGTTTTCTCTTGACTCTGCTAGTTCAACAGCTTTGTCAAACTATTGAAACTCATCGCACTTTGGGTGATTCAAACACCTTAGAAACATTCTTCCATTTTCAGCATCATCAGTTTTTGCAATCCAAAACCGGCATGTCCCATCACAGCTTCTACACTTTGAATAAATAAAAGGACAGTCCATGGCTAGATGAGAAGGTGACTTGCAAATTTGACACTTGCAATGATGACTCTGTAAGAGAA
>NW_020630877.1:584-1000 GCF_003573695.1 Papaver somniferum
GTCCATGGTTAGATGAGAAGGTGACTTGCAAATTTGACACTTGCAATGATGACTCTGTAAGAGAAGATTATATTAGTTATGTGTCATAGTAGTGAAGATTATATTGTTAGTAATGTTTAATCTACTTACTTTACAAATAGAGCTAGATGATGAATCTCCCATCCCTTGTGAAGCTTTACCCGTGCTTGCTTTCTTGAGAGAAGGATTTATTTTTTATTTGGTGGGTGGTTTGTATAGATTTTTCCCAAGGAATGGGGAGTATTATATAGAAATGAATCACCAACGGTCTTATTTTTCAAAAACTAGCCGTGTTTTTTTTAATCTCACAAACGCCGGCGTAGTCGCTATTATAGATCCAATGTCGGTTCCCTGTAACGGCATTAATTATTGTTGTAAAACCATGCCGGTAATGGTTG
>NW_020630878.1:0-316 GCF_003573695.1 Papaver somniferum
ATACAGAACTACACACTCAGCTGTAGCAAGAAACTTGAGAATAGCAGGAAACTCATAGAGAACTACACACTCAGTTGTAGCAAGAAACTTGAGAATAGCAGTTGAAGTAGATTACTGAGAAGGCAAATAACACCAAATATTGCTAAAGTAAGAATACAATACCGTAAAAATAATAAACTACTAATCTAACTTGTTAACTTCTTTTTCTTCTTCTTTTTGTTCTTCTTCTTTGTCGGAACCACTATGGTATATTCCCCATCTTCTCTTAAGTAACTCTCGTTCTCGTCATCCATTTGGAAACCAAGAGTTGAAGTAT
>NW_020630878.1:516-927 GCF_003573695.1 Papaver somniferum
AATTGTTTATTTACATTTCAGTTTAATCTAGTTGTTTCTTTACATTTCACAAATAGTAGTGACAAAAGTGAAATATATATTCTGAAATATGGGTTTGATTTTATTCACAAGTATTGTAAAACAGTTTATTTGCAATCATAGATATGTGTTGTCCAAGATAGTCCTACTACACATAGTATAGTTGTATCAAGGTACTTATACAATGCTAACAAGTATACTGAATGTAATATTCACAATACTAATAAGTGTTGTGTTAACAATTTCTGCTACACATGACAATCATTGTAAAAACAAATGTTCTACAATGCTAACAAGTGTACTGACTGTAATATTCACAATACTAGTAAGTGTTGTGTTAACAATTTCTACTTCATAACACAATCATTGTAAAATGAAATCTTGCAACATCAG
>NW_020630879.1:0-673 GCF_003573695.1 Papaver somniferum
GTAAACCTTGAACGTCTTCAACTTTCCTTCGAATTTGTGATGCTCCTCTTGTTGATGATGATGGTGTTTCTATGGACCTGTTGGTGTAGAGAGAGATAAAGTGGATGGTGCTAACTGCGAACAAGATTACAAGTGGTATGTAAGTTAGCAATTCGATGTCACCATCATGATTGATAAAATAGCACTCAAGAGATCAAAATAGTGCTTCTATTGGTGGGAGGTTGGGTAGCTCACCATTCTACCCGGAGTTTACGTACGGTGACACACACTCTAAAAGCACAAATTTAGACAGGTACAAAGAATTGAAGGACGGTGCCTCTCATGATGTAACATGGGTAGTCTCCACTATAGGGGACCACAACTCTACTACCGAATTCAGTCTGCACCTCATTTTCCACTGGGATGGTTAAATCTGACTTTAACTCTCATAAATTTAAAAAATCCGATCACGTTCTCTGTCATCTCTAAGTTCAGTCACTCTTATGAGAATCTCGATGTAATCTTAGCGACATGTATACTATGTGACTCTAAACTAACTACAAGTTGGAGTTATTCATGCACTAATTTACAAAAAAGTTGAAAAATCATGAAAAATTTACAATGCAAGCTTAACCACTCCCCCACACTTAAACTTTACATTGTCCTCAATGTAAATTGAATCGTCCAAAGAAAG
>NW_020630879.1:684-1000 GCF_003573695.1 Papaver somniferum
ACCCCACACTGAAACTTTACATTGTCCTCAATGTAAATTGAATCGTCCAAAGAAAGTCAAGGTGGGAAACTTATAAAAATATGCGATAAGAAAAAGTAAATACAAGACAAGAAAAATAATAGATAAGAGATACAAAACCTATGGGTTGCCTCCCATGCAGCGCTTGGTTTAAAGTCGTCAGCCCAACTATATCCTTGCAAGAGTCATTCCCCATATACCATCAATCTCCACTATAGGGTACCAGCGCGGGAAGTTGACCGAAAGAATGTCGGAGAAGTATCTCAGGTGACCGACAAAGTCCACATGGTCACCGGTC
>NW_020630880.1:0-384 GCF_003573695.1 Papaver somniferum
AATCCTTAACCAAACCAACATACGAGACATCTAAATTGTCTCCACTTGAACGACAAAAGAACAAGACGACTAGCATGTAAAGGCAGATAAGGCAGACAACTTCCTCTTCATGACCTTTCTTTTCAAGTTTTTCCAACACCAGACTTTCAATATCATCTATCCACACCTTTGTTACCCGTGCTTTGGGATATTTGCTGATAAATCTTGGCTTTGTTTTGAATGGGAATTTCTTGACGAGGGGATGTGACTGAGTCATCTCTATCTCTGCCTTCGAAGTCAGAATATCATTTCCTCTGTCTCCTTCAATTCTTGGAATCAGAAATGTAACAGCAAGCTCACTAGACGTTGATGCTATGGACTTGTTTTCAGACAACTTGAATGAAT
>NW_020630880.1:395-1000 GCF_003573695.1 Papaver somniferum
TGGAATCAGAAATGTAACATCAAGCTCACTAAACGTTGATGCTATGGACTTGTTTTCAGACAACTTGAATGAATGTTGATTCAATTCTTCATGGTCATATGATAGAAAGACTTCATCCATCAGCTTGTTGCTCTTACCATCTAAGTATGCCATGTTTGCAGCATATAACCAGTTATAGAACTTTCCAAACACACACACACATTCATCATGTTAGCCTGCAACGGATTCAAACCACCTCTGTCTTTTATCTTACTAAACAAGTGACCTACCCTAAGGAAACCTGCTCTATAAGTACCTCCTTGAACTGCAGATTTGGTTTTAGGTTTAACTGCGTAAAAAAAAGAACAAAAAAATGCATTTTAGAACTGCTATTTAGAACAACAAAGGAATGCATAACAAATATAACAACATTGTTTTATATGCATAACCTGTGATGCAGCAAGTCTAAACAATGCATAACATGTTATGCATTGATTTATTAAGGTGCATAACTAGTCATGCATTTAATATTGGAACTGAATAATATGTCATGCATTGATTTGTTAAGGTGCATAACTGATGCATAACAGGAACAGGAAGGAATTCAACGCACCTTGTTTATAGAC
>NW_020630881.1:0-211 GCF_003573695.1 Papaver somniferum
ACAAGGAGGGAGCTGGTGTTGTATTCTAAATCTTTCTAGTGACTAAAAGCACTAGGGCATTTGAATTCACCCAATAATCCTAAACTAAGGCAATACCTATTCAAATTGTGTTCTTGTTCCTTTCCAGATAAAGCTACAATGAATGATCTATCAGTTAATCTCCCTAACTCACCCCTAGTATAAGCTGTCTTCTTACAGCACAACCTATCAC
>NW_020630881.1:222-1000 GCF_003573695.1 Papaver somniferum
AAAAATATTTATTCTTGAAAACAATGAAAATACAGAATATGGGATAAAATGTAGAATTAATGCGCAAAAGATGAGTTAAAATGCCAACAAAAAGGGATAAATATATATAATATTTGGCACTCATCAAATACCCCCAAACCTGAATTTTACTTGTCCTCAAGTAAAACAAAACTAAGGAAATCCTAACTATACCACTGTCGCTGGTCTCTCGAATGCATTTAGCGTATGCACTAAGCCTTTTAAACCACTAAGTGTCCCTAGTGGACGAGTTGAAGTCTCGTGAAGGTTTGCTTAGAACGTACCTACAAAGTTCTAGGTCAAAATATAAGCTCAGATTCCATCAAATGTGACATGTGCAAAACAGTTTAAGCTCACAGCAAAATGGAGATGTCAATCTAGCTATCGAAGGCACAATCCTAGCACTGATAACAAAAAAAGACATGTGATAAGAGTGTAAAGTGTATCTACACATGTGTAAAGAAAGATCTGAAGTTATGACTACTAATCACCAAGAGATAGTTTCTCAGGCTAAGAACCAAGGTCGAAATCTAGCTAGTTGTCCGGACTTTACGAGAATTGTGAATGAGTTGGAGGTATTTCACAATTACTCGCGTTGTACATCAATGGCATACACCCTTCTTTGCTTATTACAATGAAACAACAAAATGACTATTTACATGACTCTTATTTACATTGACTACTCTCTTTTTATTTTTGGAACAAGAGATGATGGAATTGATAAATACTTGATTTTTTTTTTTTTTTTTTTTTTTGAATA
>NW_020630882.1:0-262 GCF_003573695.1 Papaver somniferum
ATGGATTTGTCGTTCTTACCAAGTTTCTGACTCAGAGTAGTCAACTCGCTGCCAGGTTTCGATCTCGGAGCCTGGTTTGCATCTAATATGCAGAAATAGGGTTTGTTTAAGGTTTCGTAGAATATTCCGAAGGAATCTTACCTGTAAATGGATGGATTTGTCGTTCTTACCAAGTTTTTGACTTGGAGTAGTCAACTCCCGGCCAGGTTTCGATCTCCGAGCCTTGTATGCATACAATATGCAGAAATAGGGTTTGTTTAAG
>NW_020630882.1:462-805 GCF_003573695.1 Papaver somniferum
CCTGGTATGCATACAATATGCAGAAATAGGGTTTGTTTAAGGTTTCGTAGAATATTCCGAAGAAATCTTACCTGTAAATGGATGGATTTGTCGTTCTTACCAAGTTTCTGACTTAGAGAAGTCCACTCCCGGCTAGGTTTCGATCTCGGAGCCTGGTAGGTGTACAATATGCAGAAATAGGGTTTTGTTTAAGGTTTCGTAGAATATTACGAAGGAATCTTACCTGTAAATGGATGGATTCGTTGTTCTTACCTATTTTCCGACTCAGAGTAGTCAACTCGTGGCCAGGTTTGGATCTCGGAGCCTGGTTTGCATACAATATGCAGAAATAGGGTTTGTTTAA
>NW_020630883.1:0-299 GCF_003573695.1 Papaver somniferum
TAATATCAACACACTGGCATATACAAGGGTACCAGTGGTCGATAACCTAACTCTAGGTCAACACAACTGGCATATACAAGGGTACCAGTGGTCGACTTTATTGAATTTATTCCTTTTGGTCAAATGATCTGGTCTCAAATTTATTTTTTTTTGGTAACTACCATTTTTTTTTTCATTTTTTTTTTATCATCTCTTTTTCTTTTTCAACTTTTTTTTTTTCATGGTATCTCAATCACTCTAATTCACCCTAGCATTGGTAACAACTTGAATCGTGGGCCCCACCTATCACTTAGAGAAAC
>NW_020630883.1:499-835 GCF_003573695.1 Papaver somniferum
TATCTCTCAAGGAAAAGGGAAACATTTTAAGTTTCAAGACTTCATCAGTAAGGTCTTTTATCCTAATTGTCCCACAGATTTCCTCAAAGTCCCTAATATGAAAATAAGGGTTCTCATCATCCTTTCCTAAGAATATAGGGATCATCTGAAGAATAATACGTTTTATCTCTAAATTAGCCGTAGTGGCTGGCAATTTAATGCATGAAGCTCGGTTGGTCCTAGTTGGGAACATGTAATCTTTCAAAGTTGCCATCGTTGGCACAACTGGAGTACTAGGGGTACTTTTATCACTCAGAGATAAATTCTCAAAACTGAAGTTTCCAAAAACAGGGCTCT
>NW_020630884.1:0-344 GCF_003573695.1 Papaver somniferum
GCAAATCATTATATTGTACTTGAATTTCGCAATCTCAATTTTGTTATTCAATCAAATGTATTTTCGAGAATTTTACTTATTGTGAGAGTATCGCAACAACTTAATCATTCATACATTTCTTGTTTTTATTACCTTTTCCATCCTCTGCTTCTTTATTATTTTCTGCTACTGCTTCCTTGGTAGTGGTAAATTCATCATTTTTATTCTGAGCTAGCATTAATTTTGCAACATCTCTTCTCCTTTCCTTTCGATTGTTTCCACCATCAACCACTCACTTCTTTGTACATCTTTGATTTTGTGTCGCCAGTTTTCCTTCTTGTTTACTCTTCCTTCGCAAGATTTTA
>NW_020630884.1:355-1416 GCF_003573695.1 Papaver somniferum
ACATCTTTGATTTTGTGTCGCCAGTTTTCCTTCTTGTTTGCTCTTCCTTCGCAAGATTCTATCTCAGTTTCGTAACATCTCTTTCCTTCGACCCAATCTTCCTTTATGATTCCTACACCATTGGGGTGAGGGAATTTGATGCACTGGTGGAAAGTTGAAGCTACACCTAGAATCCCATGTAGCCAAGGTCGACCAATTAAGACATTTTAAGGTGATTCTACATCAACGACACATAATGAGATTTCAGAAGATATTCCCTTCAATGGAATTCACATAATAACCTCCCCTTTAGGCTTGTTAGCAGTACCATTAAAACCATATATCTTATATGTTGATGGTATAATATCATCATCTCTTCCACCCATGGTTTTATAAGTATGATAGAATAAGATGTTCACAGAGCTTCCAGTATCGACTAGACTTCTATTGATTTCCCATGAATCTTCAGCTTCATCATCCTCATCTTCTTTTGGTTTTGGATTAATTTCCAATTTTATTACCAATGGATTGTCATGCACCTCTTCTCCTTCGGGAATTTCTTCTGCAGTAAAAGAAATGATCTGTTTCTGCCATCCTTCTAGTGGCGAGATTTTCGCAATATTCATAATTTCTCTTCCATCATTATCTCTTGCGAACACTCTTCTCAAAACATTATCATGAAAATCTTCAATTGTCTTATATGAATGTACGATAGAGTGACAGAATAGATTTTTTGCTTTTGCACCAACTTCTATGAAGAATGTTTCTTTCTTTTTCATCGTATTCACTTTGTGATGTTCTGGTGGTGGTGGTAATGGTTGAGATTGTGGATGCCTTACCAGAAAGTCGTTTAGTTTTCCTTGATCTATCATTCTCAAAATAATTCTTTTTACATTTCTGCAATCGTTTGTGGTATGTCCATGAAAATGATGATAAGAACAAAATTCATGACTTCTATGGTTTGGAGGTGGTTCCGTTCCCATGTTCCACGGTGTTGGTATACTTTCCATCAAGATTATAGCTTCCCATATCTTCTCCACACTTGCATTTAGAGGTGGCATCTTGATTTCTTCCCATATTAC
>NW_020630884.1:1427-2000 GCF_003573695.1 Papaver somniferum
ATATCTTCTCCACACTTGCATTTAGAGGTGGCATCTTGATTTCTTCCCATATTACCTTGTGACTTCCTTGTCCTTTATTATAGTTTTGCCTTTGACCTCCATAAGTTTCTTGCGGTTGATAGAGCCTTTGAATCTTTTTGTTTCCTCCAAGATTGTAGAAATTTCTTTCTCTTTCATACTCTTCTTGGTCTCGGCTCCCCATAGCTACCAATTTCTGCTGATTGTTACTCGTCACTTTCTCTTGTTGTACTTGCGAAGTATTCGCCACTGTGTTTATTAGCTTGGGTAATAAGCTTGCATTCGCTGTTTGTGAGCTGGTGTTCGCAACTGGATATGATTCCATTTCATTTTGCCTTTCCTCTAGAGCAATGTATTCTTCTTGAAGTTCTCGCAATTCAGTCATTGTAATCGTATTCTTGACTCTGAAAATTTGGACATACAACAGGTTTGTTGCAAACATAGCATTGATAAATGATAATATGAGATATCTCTCATCTACACGGCCAGCCATTTCGCTACACATAGTTCTCCATATTTTAGTCAAGTGTTTCAAACTTTCGCCAACTCTTTGTT
>NW_020630885.1:0-312 GCF_003573695.1 Papaver somniferum
GAAGTTAGCTGAGTCGACGCGTAAGTTAGCTGAGATGAATAGTATAATTATAGACGAAAGAACTACAATAATGAGTGAACCTTCTTTAGAAGACAACCTCAAGCGGATAGCTGAGACGAACAAAAGAATTGCTCCAAATTACTTGAATTGCCAATATAGTGTATCCAATAACACCCTTGAGAATGAAGATAGTTATTTACATAATCAAGATAACAAGGTTAGAATTGGTAGCACTACTTGTTTTGATGAGGTTCGATCTTTTTCATGTTATTATGATGAGGATAGTGTTGATGGAGAATCATACTTATGTAG
>NW_020630885.1:512-792 GCF_003573695.1 Papaver somniferum
AGAAGCTCAGTTTTTAGAAACCCAACCTCTGGTTGATGTGGTTGACCCAGGCTATGATACCAAGATTGACTTTGTTTTCCCACCAACAAATTCTCTTCCACTTGTGGGAACATTTGATTTTAAGATGTGTCGGTTATTAAGTTTTGAGACTAAACCTAATTACTTTAGGAGAATAGGGTCGACACATTTTCTTAAGGAAGACCAACTCTTTCATTGTGGTCAGTTTTGTGAGTCAAGTCTAATTGACTTTAAGGATCCGCAGTTGTTCAGGTTATTGTTA
>NW_020630886.1:0-358 GCF_003573695.1 Papaver somniferum
AAATATTTTTGTCATCACTAAGGCTTGGGCTTAAGGCTCGGGATCGTGCCTCCGTCGCTGACTGGTCAACCAAGATTTATCATTTTTTGGACGTAAATATTTTGAGTTATTTCCTAAAACGTTTTGAAAATCAAATTGAATTCTTTCTTAAATGTAGGGGTGTGTTTGACCCGGACTGATTTATTCTCTTAATGAAAACAAATATTTTTGTCATCACTAAGGCTTGGGCTTAAGGCTCGGGCTCGGGCCTCCGTCGCTGACTGATCAACCAAGACTTATCATTTTTTGGACGTAATTATTTTGAGTTATTTCCTAAAACGTTTTGAGAATCAAATTGAATTCTTTCTTAAATGTGGGT
>NW_020630887.1:0-324 GCF_003573695.1 Papaver somniferum
CGCAAGAACCTCTGACTGAGAATACTGTCTCTCATAGCATACGAATATGCAGTCTCTCAACTGAGGCAACGACATATCTCATGAATACTGAGAAATTTCAGTAATTACTTCTATATGGAATCGAACGATTGGACGTCTTCTAGACAGCTTGCCTGCTAGTATAGAGCAATAACGTCTTCAGGATGTAACAAAGTTTTTCCTGACTATATAAAATAAATATGACGCTTCAACAAGCTCATATCGCTCAATTCTTGAATAGTTAATGCCCCTAGACGATCGTGCTATTATAGAGCCACCAATTAATTATTTCTAAATCATTAGATT
>NW_020630887.1:524-743 GCF_003573695.1 Papaver somniferum
GGTTTCCTCTGCTTGTCCATTGCTCTTAGGGTATATAGGAGTGGACTTGTTTTTCTGGATGTTGAAAGTATTGAACAACATGTCGATGTTCTTTCCTTGCAGCTGCTTGCCATTGTCAGAGTCTATGGCGGCTGGTATTCCGAACCTGCATATGATTTTCTCAAACAAGAACTTAAAGACATCTGTGTCCCTAATTCTTGCCAAAGCCTTCGCTTCTAC
>NW_020630887.1:754-1000 GCF_003573695.1 Papaver somniferum
TCGCTTCTACCCACTTGGTTAAATAATCTGTAGCCACAATAAGATATTTTCTCTTCGAGGTTCCCTCTATCAAGGGTCCGACAATATCCACCCCCCATTTGACAAATGGCCAAGGGATGATGACCGAGTTTAGCTCTGTTGTTGGTGCTTTGATCTTCCTGGCAAAGCGTTGGCATCTTTCACACCGCTTAGCCACGTTCTTTGAGTCTTCGTCCATGCTTAGCCAGTAGTATCCTTTCATTTTGG
>NW_020630888.1:0-508 GCF_003573695.1 Papaver somniferum
CTATGTATTTCCCTATAAATAGTCGTTCAATTGTAAAGGAAGGAGGGAGATCTTTTTTGAGTAAGAAACAAGTAAATAGGAGAGAGAAAGTCTAGAGCAGAGGTCATTCTTGATTCCTTTATCTTTTCTTGTAAGAATATTCAAAGATTGATCAATAAAATTAAGAGTGTAAATCTAAAAATGAGTTGAGTAATAATGAAATCATATGAGGGGTGTAGTGTAGGATTTCCTGCAACTACATAGATACTAGTGCTACGAAATGTAATTAACTTAGAGCTTTTTATAGTTTTTCAGAGCTCTATAGATATTTTAGGGGTTTTTAGAGTTTTCAGGGTTTTTTAGAATTTTCAAGGCTTTTTAGAGAACATTCAAAGTTGATCTTCACTACTGTAGGGATTTGTTATTATCATTCTTTAACGAATCTCCTAGCTTGTAGATCCCGGTGCAACATAGTAAAATTAAATTTTAAGCTTTTCCAAGATTTTTGGAGTCTTCCTGAGATTTTTTG
>NW_020630888.1:519-939 GCF_003573695.1 Papaver somniferum
TACGGAGTATTATTAAATTTAAGCTTTTCAAAGCTTTTTGGAGTCTTCCTGAGCTTTTTAGAGTTTCTCAGAGCTCTTTCAGGGCTCTTTAGTGTTTTTAGGGATTTTAGGAAACATTCAAAGATAATCTTCATTATTGTAGGGTATTTTGTTAGTATCATTCTTTATAAAGAATTAAGTTACTTTCAGTTGGCTTTAACGAATCCCCTAGCTAGTAGATACTAGTGCTACGAAATGTAATTAACTTAGAGCTTTTTATAGCTTTTCAGACCTCTTTAGATATACTAGGGCTTTTTAGAGTTTTCAAGATTTTTAGAGTTTTCAAGGCTTTTTTTGAGCACATTCAAAGTTGATCTTCACTATTGTAGGGATTTGTTATTATCATTCTTTAACGAATCTCCTAGCTTGTAGATCCCAGTG
>NW_020630889.1:0-246 GCF_003573695.1 Papaver somniferum
TTAAGCAGCTAAAGCTTTCACTTGACAAGGCAGGAGCCCATAGGAAACTCCAGTTCAATGAGTTGGACGAGATTCGTGTAGATGCTTACGATAGTGCGAAGGAGTATAAGAAAAAAATGAAACTTGTGCATGATAGAAATATTTTACGGAAGTCATTTTCTCCAGGTCAAAAAGTTCTTCTGTATGATACCCGCTTGCATCTTTTCCCTGAGAAGTTACGTTCTCGGTGGACGGGTCCTTTTATTG
>NW_020630889.1:257-581 GCF_003573695.1 Papaver somniferum
TTCTGTATGATACCCGCTTGCATCTTTTCCCTGGGAAGTTACGTTCTCGGTGGACGGGTCCTTTTATTGTTTGCATTGTCTTTCCTCATGGAGATGTTGAAATTGAGACACCGGATGGTAGTAGTTCTTCGAAGGTTAACGGTCAGAGATTGAAACCCTTTTTAGAGCCCTTTTCTACAGGTGATGTTGAGGAGGTCCCTCTGAGGACCCTGTTTACCCTTGATTGACCATCGAGGCAGTTGTATGTTGTATATTAGTTTTTGATTTTCTTCACCCAGGTACTATCTTTCCAACTTCTCCTCGTGTTATTTTACTTTTGGTATT
>NW_020630889.1:721-1000 GCF_003573695.1 Papaver somniferum
TATTTCATTAGAAATATTGAGGACAATGTTAGATTTAAGTTTGGGGGTATGGGAGAAACTTTTTAGTTGCAGTATATATAAACTCCAGAGCCTAGAAATTTATGCCTATTAAGGATAGCACTAACCTATCTAAGTGGATGGAAACATCTTGGTTGTAGGAGTTGAGGAACCAATCTGATTATATGGAAACATCTAAAGAGTCTATTCATAAAAGCACAGAGCTCAGGTGTTAGATTAAAAAAAAACATGGTAGTTTCGCCATATCTCGTTGAATCCTAA
>NW_020630890.1:0-508 GCF_003573695.1 Papaver somniferum
AACCTATTTATACAAGTCGTAATAAAACGTACCCTGTCCTCGTAAGAAGTGGAAGCAGTTGAGTGGTGGAAAATTGGTAATGGGTAAATCTTGGAATTGATGTCTCCATAATGAAGATGCGTTTCACCACTTATTTCTTGCTATTACTAACCGCCTCACCTTTATGACACTTTCTTGTAACGGGCGTATTGCACGCCGCACGCTGTAAACCTCCAGACCAATAACCTGATGAGCATCCCCCAGTTTGTGACATGTTTTTGATGTCTCGAGTGTTTTCATGGAAAACGTGTAGCATGTTGCTATGTGTGAGGTTTCGATTATTCAAGTTTAATCGAATGCCTTAACAAGAAATGCTAGTTAACTAACCTAGTACTTGTCTTGTTTAAAATTGAAAGGTCTAAGTTTATGGATAATTAGAACCTGATGAGAAAAATGGAGTTATCTTTATTTTGGTCTTATCGAATTAAGCGGTTGTTTTTGAACAATCGGTTTAGCAAAGGGACTAAGG
>NW_020630890.1:519-1000 GCF_003573695.1 Papaver somniferum
ATGGAGTTTATCTCTATTTTGGTCTTATCGAATTAAGCGGTTGTTTTTGAACAATCGGTTTAGCAAAGGGACTAAAGTGCTTAGTTGTTTTTGATTTGCTAAACTAAATTGTAAAAAATTGTTTCAGACAATTGTTTCCTTGGTAAACATATCAAAATAAGACTACTTGTAGTTTCGGTTTTGATATTGGTTAACAGAACATGATGTGTGGAACCCTCGTGCCTAAATCTACAGGTTTGCAAGTCTATTTTGATATTTGTAAGATTCTTTTTGTGTTGTCCTTTATTTTTCGTTTCTTTGTCATTTTTGTGACAAAAAGGGAGAGAAATATATGGAGTAAAGAACAATGGTGCTTGAACGTTTATCTAACAAAAGAGTGAAAGCACAGACTAAGGGGGAGTAGCATGTCATATGAAGTGGTATAACAAAGACGTGCGAATTGAATATCTACCTATCTTCCTTAGGGGGGGTATTAGCTTTG
>NW_020630891.1:0-275 GCF_003573695.1 Papaver somniferum
CGTATCAATATTTTGCAGCCATGGTTTGCGGAGCATACCCATTTGGTGGCGCCCGAGGATATAGTGACAGAACCTGCAGGAATGTATGTGCCAAGAGTGGCTAGGTGGAAATCATACAAAGATATGTGTTGAGTTCCTAAAGGATATTGATCTTTCTGAGTATCAGGTAAACTTGTCGTACATATTTTGTCATAATAAAAATATATATTGATAAGTACATGTAGTTCGACATATTGATATGTAGTTATTAGCATATCAATATGTAGTAGTTATTA
>NW_020630891.1:286-581 GCF_003573695.1 Papaver somniferum
TCAATTGATTTTTGCAGGTTGATCAACTTGAAGTTAGGCAGGAAGCAGCAAAGGAGTTGCTTACAACTATGCTAGAAACCAAGTCTTCAGTTGTAGTTAATTCGCAGAAATTTCCAGAGTATAACGCCGGATTGGCGGCGGAAGAGTTTCATTTGCTAGATGTACCTTTGTTTACTATGATGTCGAGTTTGGAACACATTGAAAAGCTGTTTATGCCAGATTTTATAGAAATGGCAAACTCTGGCATTGGTGTTTATGTCGAAGAGTTTGCAGACCTCCTTCCAGATAACAACGA
>NW_020630891.1:773-961 GCF_003573695.1 Papaver somniferum
TACCATTACATATCAGTATGTAACATCCATATGTAAGTAGGTTTATGTTGACAGTTTCAATTGCTATTACATGTGTAAGTGGTATCTACCATTACATATTGTGATGCAAAATATGAAAATGTACTGATTAAAGACACAAACCTGTCGTGGTTAGGAACAGGTCTAATAGTTATTGAATATAGCTTACG
>NW_020630892.1:0-494 GCF_003573695.1 Papaver somniferum
TTTATATTATTGCTATGTATGTTTATGGGATGTTTGATTTCGGTTTTCATGACCTTAATATTCGATCTCATATGGTGTGAACCCTTATGGTTTGGGTGACTTTCTGATTTAGCGGGATTGAGTTCTATCCTATGTTGGTAGGCTTTATTAAAGGATCATGAGGGGTTCTGATTGAAACAATATGTGAAAAGTCACAATATGTTGAATCGTTTGGTTTAGCATAAAAGCAGATGTGTTTCGGGGTTTCAACTTTTGCATTGCATTAGTTAAAACCGGTTTTCAAACTTTCTCTGGTAAAGGTTGGTTGTTGTTGTTCTTTTGTTTTGCGAGAGGATGACAACACAACGGGGGAGAGTTTTAATGTGAACTCTCATTTAATGATATATATTAAGGGGAGACGAGGATGCGGAGCTTGAGGTAACGAATTTGTTAGTTAATCGTTTTCCTGTTTAAGAAAAGCCTGATTTTATTGCATATATTTGTTGTTTTTGCTT
>NW_020630892.1:693-1000 GCF_003573695.1 Papaver somniferum
CAATTCGATTCCGGATAAGAGAAACTAAGTTAATTCTGATCTTAGTTAGACTTATCAAAGTGGAGGTTTCGGTTATTCAAGTCTAATCGAATTCCTTAACAAGAAATGCTAGTTAACTAACATTAACGGCTTACCAAAACTTAGTTAATTCTGGTCTTAGTTAGACTTACCAAAACTTCAACGGCTTTGAAGATGAGGAAAGAGAAACTCTGGCGCTCTCTCTAGGGTTTTGCTTTTTTCAAATTTCTTCATCATTTTTAATCTTTGATTAATTATGGTTGAAGAACCAATCTTACTTCTCACAAAT
>NW_020630893.1:0-540 GCF_003573695.1 Papaver somniferum
GGGAGTACTTGTAAAAGACGAAGTTTTCGAGTAATGTTGAAGCACCAAGGAGATCAAGCATGTGGAGGAGAAGCTACACAGTTTTATTTATTTTGTAATCCATATGTATTGATAGTTTTGCCACAAAAATTGACAAAGGGGGAGACTGTTAGAGCATTGCTCGGTCGAACTCGCATGCGTTGCTATCTCAAGCATGTTTTTCAAGTTTAGTTGTCAAAACTATATATCTTGATTTCTAGACTACTTATAGCTAAGTCTCGGTTTAGGATAGTTTAGTGTAGTTGAGCTCCAGACTCCATGGAAATCATCTTATGAAGACGAAGAACTACTCAAGGAACCAGTGGAACTTCATCCGACTAAAAGGTATGTGGAGACTTGAACTTATCTATCACTCAAAAGTCTATCTACTCTATCTCCTACTCTTGAGACAAAGTCGTATAAGTATGATAGTTTTCATACATACACGTTTTCTATTTCGAGCCTAGTTTACTCGCCTATCTTTTTCTCGAAATATGTGTTGGTAAGCTTTCGCTTTAACCA
>NW_020630893.1:641-1000 GCF_003573695.1 Papaver somniferum
GTTTCAATCTTGAAAATAACTTTGATGACGATAGTTGTGAATAACGACTGTTATAACATTATAGAAGAATGTTTCAATGATTGAAATGTAGAGTTGAGATTACGTAACCAACTATGGATATAAGCATATATATTGTGTTCGCACATTAGTATATAAATCCATGTGCCAGAAACCAAGTGTGTGCATATGTGTGCATACGGTATTGGTGAAGGACACGGGTTGGGTGCGCGCACCAGCGGAAGTTTTCGAACCGAAAATTTCTGCTGAGTTTGTAAGTTTGCAAACTGTGAAACCAGTCACCTTAGGTACGCATACCCGTACGCGTACCGACGAAAGTTTTCGGCCGAAAATTTCTGCTG
>NW_020630894.1:0-408 GCF_003573695.1 Papaver somniferum
CCTCATCTTCTTTTGATTTTGGATTAATTTCTAATTTTACTACCAATGGATTATCACGTACTTCTTCACCTTCAGGGATTTCTTCTGCGGTAAAAGAAATAATCTGTTTCTGCCATTCCTCTAGTGGCGAGATTTTCGCAATATTCATAATTTCTCTTCTATCGTTATCTCTTGCGAACACTCTACTCAAAACATTGTCATGAAAATCTTCAATTGTCTTGTATGAATGTACAATAGAGTGACAAAATAGATTCTTTGCTTTTGACCAACTTCTATGAAGAATGTTTCCTTCTTTTTCATCGTGTTTACTTTGTGATGTTCTGGTGGTGGTGGCAATGTTTGAGATTGTGGGTGCCCTACCAAGAAGTGGTTTAGTTTTCCTTGATCTATCATTCTCAGAATAATTCT
>NW_020630894.1:419-1000 GCF_003573695.1 Papaver somniferum
CCCTACCAAAAAGTGGTTTAGTTTTCCTTGATCTATCATTCTCAGAATAATTCTTTTTAAATTTCTGCAATCATTTGTAGTATGTCCATGAAAATGATGATAAGAACAAAACTCATGACTTCTGTGGTTTGGAGGTGGTTCCATTTCCATGTTCCATGGTGTTGGTATACTCTCCATAAAAATTATAGCTTCCCATATTTTCTCCACACTTGCATTTAGAGGTGGCATCTTGATTTCTTCCCATACTACCTTGTGACCTCCTTGTCCTCTATTATAGTTTTGTCTTTGACTTCTATAAGTTTCTTGTGGCTGATCGAGTCTTTTGAATCTTGTTATTTCCACCATGATTGTAGAAATTTATTTCTCCTTCATCCTCCTCTTGATCTCGGCTTCCCATAGCCACCAGCTTCTGTTGATTGTTACCCGTCACCTTCTCTTGTTGTACTTGCGAAGTATTCGCCACTGTGTTTATTAGCTTGGGTAATAAGCTTGCATTCGTTGTTTGTGAACTGGTATTCGCAACTGGGTATGATTCCGTTTCATTTTGCCTTTCCTCTAGAGCAATATATTCTTCTTGAAGT
>NW_020630895.1:0-452 GCF_003573695.1 Papaver somniferum
CCCCCCCCCCCCCCCTGTAAACAATAAGAATCAATTTATTACTTTAGGTATGATCTTATTATCTCCTTGCCAATACTTTTAACAAAAATACGAGTTTGAACAAGTAAAGTGCTATTGAAAGTAAAGTACTGTTATACGCCGATGTTAATGATAATGATCTTTGCGTGGAATTGGATGAGAATGAGGAACCAGACTAATCTGACAAAGAACCAGACTCATATAACAAGTTCTTTGCTTTTTAAACAGGGTTTTTGATGACCATTTTGTTTTCAATGGTGGTTTTATTTATTTTTTAAGTACTGCACTAGAAGGAGGCTTTTTACGCTGATAGATAGGAATTTACGTGATGAATGATCCACGTTGAACTTTATGTTTTCTAGAAATGATGAACATGAAAATGTATGGGTTTAGTTTATTTATCTTTATTAGCTTACTGTATGATTAGAATAATA
>NW_020630895.1:472-1000 GCF_003573695.1 Papaver somniferum
AAATGATGAACATGAAAATGGATGGGTTTAGTTTATTTATCTTTATTAGCTTACTGTATGATTAGAATAATACGTTTCCTACATAGGTGCCACTAATAATTCGTACGTTTCCTCCCTAAACCAAGAATAATACAGGAGACAACCCAGCTTAAAATTATTAAGGTAAATATTATTCGAAATAGGAAAGTAATTTTTTTATAGCCTCTTCTCGAGTTGGTTAGAGATAGGAAACAAAATTTCGAAAATTTTGGGAAACAATTTTATCATAACTGTCTACGATATATTCTCTCATAAAATAAGGAAACTAACCATATTGGTTACACATCAAAAATTTGGAAATAAAAAAAGAAAAACACCAAAAATCTTTTGTTTGGCGGGTAATGAAAATGGATTTTACCGGGCGGGATGATTTCAAAAGGAAAATCAATTCCCGCCTGATGGTTTGGTTAAATTCCAAAAAGAAAAAGAAAGATGAGTTCGATCTACTTTTTCAGTTTTTATTACTCGATTCATTCTCTCTATGAAATC
>NW_020630896.1:0-645 GCF_003573695.1 Papaver somniferum
CAATACAAGTTCCAATCCTCAACGCCACAAACTACACAGTATGGGCCATGAGAATGAAGGTACTGATGAAAATCTACAAAGTTTGGGAAACAATTGATCCTGGTACATTGGACCCAAACAAAAACAATGTTGCCATTGGATTACTCTTTCAAGCAATGCCAGAATGTCTTGTTCTACAAGTTGCTGAACAGGAAACTTCAAAGAAAATTTGGGATGCAATAAAGGCACGTAATCTCGGAGCTGATCGAGTTAAAGAAGCCCGTCTACAAACCTTAATGTCTGAATTTGAAAGAGTGAAGATGAAAGGAACTGATACTATTGATAGCTTTACAGGAAAGCTATCAGAGATAGCCTCAAAAGCTACGTCACTTGGACAATCCATTGATGAAGATAAACTGGTAAAGAAGTTTCTCAATAGTTTACCAAGATCCAAGTATATTAATATCATAGATTATCACGAACAAGTCTTAGATTTAAAGAAGACTAGATATGAAGATATAATTGGAAGATTGAAAGCATATGAGGAGAGAATCCTTGATGAAGAAAACAATGGAGAAACTCAAGGAAAACTCTTGTACACAAACTCTTACCAACAAAACTCTGTGACAAGAGGAAGAGGTCGTGGAAGAGGTGGTAGAGGAAACA
>NW_020630896.1:712-1000 GCF_003573695.1 Papaver somniferum
AGGCCGAGGAAGGGGAGGAAGGTTTAACTCACAAGATAGAAAAACAAGCCAGAATGATCAAAACCAAGGGAAAGAAAAGAAGGATAGATCAAACATTATTTGTTACAGATGTGATAAACCAGGACACTTCTCCTCTGTATGCCCTGAAAGAATACAAAAGATGGAAGAAGCAAACAAGAATGAAACAAGGGAAGCAGATACAACTCTTTTCATGCACGAAGTTGTATTCTTAAACGAAGGGAAACTAATACCAAAGAACTACGAATCAAAGGATGAAGAAGAAGGAAT
>NW_020630897.1:0-521 GCF_003573695.1 Papaver somniferum
CAACCTATTTATAGCCAACAAACCCATCGAATCTCGCTCATTCACTCCATATAATTCTCCATTACTCGGAAAATATTTTTTTCCATTTTCTTCACTGTCAGCCGAGATATGATCTTCTCCATCCCCTCTGCCTGCGCATATGAGCTGTAATACTTCCATAGTTGCATAAACACTTAAGAAGATCAGATATCTTCCCCGTTAAGTCCACAAAACTTCCCAAAAATTCTTCTCACAGAGAACTCGAGCGTATCTTCCCTGTTTAACTTTCGATTGAAAGTTAGCGGATTCTAGCCAAATTTAACTTATTCCAACGCTCAGAATAATCTTGTTATACTCAATAGATATGACCCAATTAATTCCAGCCATTTAGTCTCTCCACAAATCCATCGAAAATCAATTTGAAAATCTGCCAGGGAGAGAATATATTTTCCCGCCAAAAATGAAATTTGAATTATGAGAAGAAAAGTGTCCTCCCCCTAATCCTGTACGGGTGTCCCTTTAGCAATTGGGGTGGAAATAGT
>NW_020630898.1:0-274 GCF_003573695.1 Papaver somniferum
TCTAGGGAATCTGAAGGCTATATAAGTGTTGGTTTACATCAAAGAAAGGTTAGAAACCTTTAGGAGAGAGTTTAGGGTCGATGAGAGCCTAGGAGAAGCAATTATAGAGGAGACAACGCTGTTGCTGCTGTTGCCATTAAAGCTTCTGAAGAACAGACTCGCAGAGTCCGTCGTTCTTCAGCAGACTTATTTTCTTACCACTGTTGTTGTTTCACAGCAGTAGATAGTTATCGTTTACAGCAGTCTTAAATTACCATACTCTTTTGTAACAGTG
>NW_020630898.1:342-720 GCF_003573695.1 Papaver somniferum
ACGGAGGAAGCCATTGTTCCACATTAATTGGTATAATTCTAATTTTATTATTTATTTGCAATATTATTATTTGATTATTTGCATGGGATTGAATTGAAATATTAGTTCTTATTGAATAGTTGTGAATTAATTTGATGAAGCATGCTGGGTTTTAAATACTTTTGATGTTTTATACTCTTTGATTACAACTATTACTTCAAGAATATATTTGAGGCAAATATTAGAATTATTTTTAAAGATAAAATTGCATGAATATTATTTAGAGTTTACTATTTATTTGGTCAATGGTGGAATCCTAGTCTTGGTATTTTTTCTCCAAAACTTTGAATTATTTTATTTAGTTGCCTGTTTAATTTAAATCTATAAAAAAAATTTTCT
>NW_020630899.1:0-431 GCF_003573695.1 Papaver somniferum
CATGCGGAGCTAGAACCCATCTCTGGGACGATGGAGGAAGACGAATTTCATACATGGGTAAAATTATTTAATTCTTTTTAAGACTTTTGCATTGATTTTAATTGAAATATGATTTGAATTAATTGGTTGTCATTTAATTTGATGAGGTATGCTTAGCTTAAATGTTTTGATACATCATGCTTAGGATTTACAACCAATCTTTTGAGAATCTACCTTGGCAAAACCAGAGTCCATGTTAAATTTATCTATTGAGCTTTATTTGTTGAGAATAAATAAATTGAACCCTATGTTATGAATTCGACGAAATCCTAGTCCCAGTAACTCTCTTCATCCTGTGACAAATATTTTGTACATATTTTCTTCTTTTTAGTATTTTTTATATGTAAGCCTAGAATCAATCTCAATAAAGTCCGAGTGAACGACAACCTTTT
>NW_020630899.1:511-1000 GCF_003573695.1 Papaver somniferum
CTTTTTACCACTATCTAAAATTCGATAACTTAACATACTCTGAGACTTCCTCATCAACATCTCTATCAATATCTGAATCACCTTCATCAGAAAGTTCGTCCAACTGTTCTTCTAGGAGAGTTTCCCAATCAACAGTTTTTACATCAGGATAATGTTTGGATATTGACTTAGATGTAACAGTTCTCTCAGGTGAATCCAAGCTTTTAGAATCATCTGGTAATTTCTGAACTGGTACGTTATTAGAGATAGACTCGTCCATAATCAGATCGCTACAAACACAGACTTATAAGGTCTTTAACGTGTTTGCCTGCTCTGATACCAATTGAAAAAGCGGGGGTCTAACACCACCACCCAATATTTTGCCTAGCAATCTATATGGAAGAACTCTGAAATACTTTGCTAGAGAATCAACTAGACAGACAGACTCAATCTAGATAAAAGTATCCCAAGAAGTTAATATCTCTCTCTTGATTTGATTTTTACTCAAGC
>NW_020630900.1:0-284 GCF_003573695.1 Papaver somniferum
AAGGAGGGAGCGATTATATGGGACCGTGGATCCACCATGTAGTGTCCATATGCTCACGTGAGCAAATAAGAAGAACTTCTGAGGAGTTGAAGATTTGTTGGTGGAAGATTGATTAAATGCTGGCTTAATCATTTATTCAAAAATGCTCGTCTGAGCCTTAGGTGAGAAAACCTAATTAATTATGACGAGGCGAGGGACCGACCATAGAGTCATGAAACCGGCCCTGGGTTGTCACGTGACCGCCTGACGATCACTTCATGAAAATCCAAAGTGTTTGGAAGAGT
>NW_020630900.1:461-1000 GCF_003573695.1 Papaver somniferum
AACCGTGGGGTGTGGGGCCGGCTGGGACCAAGGCATGGCCGGTTGGCCAATGGTCACGCCCCACACTCCTTTCCTTAATTTTATATTATTTGTTATGGATTTATGGAAGTACCATGAAACCGAGGAGCTTCCTCGAGACGAAGGAGATTTGATCAGATGAGAGAATTTTCATCAAATCATGGAAAACAATAAAAATGTATTAAAAATATAAAACTGGCATGGAACTGACAACGGCACGGCCGGTAGGTTGTGTGTCCGTGTTCACAGCACCTTGGTCAATATTTTTAATTATTTATTATTTTGTTCCCTATTTTGCATAGGTTCATCGTTTCGTTGTATTTCCAAATACTCGTTCGTGCGGTGACTGTTAGTGTATCGTCGTTGAATACACTTTCACCATTTGAATCGGGGATTACTTAGAGGTAGCTCAGACGCCCGGTTGTGTATTATTTATTACTAATTGTGGAATTCAGTGCAGAATAATTCACAAATCTGAGTAATAAGATATTTATTATTAATTCATAGGATCAACTGAGAAT
>NW_020630901.1:0-488 GCF_003573695.1 Papaver somniferum
GTGTAACTCTGAATTACACTAGACAAATGCATGAGTATCTTGTAATTACACATGCTAAAATGAACAAAAAATTACCCATGCAAGTTACACAAGCTTTATGGATGTGTAACTGCTCTGGTTTTTAATTACTTGATTTCACCCTTATGATAGAATGTGATTTCGTGTAATTGAAATATATAGAATATGATTCAATTAGATAGTTACACATGCTAATTGAATGTGTAATTGTGAGTTACACATGCTATGTGGATGTATATCTGTAGCATATGCTTATACTTTGGTGTGTTTGATGAGCACTTGTTTTGAGTTTGCAAAAAAAATGAATTCTTGCAGCAAAGTTGTTTCTTAAGCTCTGGTTTTTAATTACTTGATTTCACCCTTATGATAGAATGTGATTTCGTGTAGGTGAACTGAATATACATTGTTGTATGTACTGTTCATTTTAATCTTATAAATACTGATTGCTTGTTGTTATATTTCAGGTTTCA
>NW_020630901.1:499-1000 GCF_003573695.1 Papaver somniferum
ATTGAAATATATATAATATGATTCAATTAGATAGTTACACATGCTAGTTGAATGTGTAATTGTGAGTTACACATGCTATGTGGATGTGTATCTGTAGCATATGATTATACTTTGGTGTGTTTGATTAGCACTTGTTTTAAGTTTGCAAAAAAAATGAATTCTTGCAGCAAAGTTGTTTCTTAAGCTCTGGTTTTTAATTACTTGATTTCACCCTTATGATAGAATGTGATTTCGTGTAGGTGAACTGAATATACATTGTTGTATGTACTGTTCATTTTAATCTTATAAATACTGATTGCTTGTTGTTATATTTCAGGTTTCAGATAACTTCATAAAAGCTAATTGCTTAAATGTGATAATGGTCTCGCTGGAATTGGAGTTGACGCTGAATACACAAATCAGATGCATGTGTAACTCTCAATTACACTAGATAGATGCATATGTAACTCTCAATTACAATAGACAGAAGCGTGTGTAACTTCTAGTTACACATGCTAAGAA
>NW_020630902.1:0-234 GCF_003573695.1 Papaver somniferum
TCCCCAGAGAGACGGGTTCGCACAAGATCTAAAGAAAATCGTAAATCCACGGATTAGAACAATAACTCTTATCGAAGATAAAAGGTGGGTTTTTGAATGTAATACAGTTAACAAATGATCTATACGGTCCGAGCTGATAAATCAGAGCAATCATATGCCAATTTAAAATGAAATCACAGGACAAGATAAATCTTTTACCGGGACGAAGTCCCTGTTTCTAGCGCCAAATTGTGA
>NW_020630902.1:434-670 GCF_003573695.1 Papaver somniferum
GGTTTGTTATTTTACTATGTTCTTCACGGTTACATGAATAGTCGAATGACTTTTGGGTTACATGTTTCTCTCTTCTAAATGATTTACTTACACTTGCAATATCTCTCTCTCTCTCTCCTTCCCTTCCTGATTTTTCCGATCCCCCTTCCTCTTGGTGGAGACGGGGTATTTATAAGGTTAGAATGTGGGACCCATCTCTGAAGACCGTTGGAACCTTATCTTCTTGTGTCCTTGCG
>NW_020630902.1:681-1000 GCF_003573695.1 Papaver somniferum
ATTTATAAGGTTAGAATGTGGGACCCATCTCTGAAGACCGTTGGAACCTTATCTTCTTGTATCCTTGCGTCTATCACGCGGAGGTCTGCGTTTGCCCCTTAATCCCGCAGAGGCATCCTCGCTCGTTCCACAGGTTGATCGACACGTACACTGCTCAGAGTGTTTAATGTGGGTAGTTGAGGGGTCTGTTCGTGTCAGACAAGTGTCTTCTGCCCCTGTCACGTCCGTGTCAGCTAACTTTCTCTCCACCGTTGATCTTAGCTTCTCTTTTGGGGATGAGATAAAGTAACTCCTCGGGGTTTATTTGGTGTTTCGTGAT
>NW_020630903.1:0-619 GCF_003573695.1 Papaver somniferum
CATGAATTTGTCATGCATGCTACGGTGCTTTGTCCTTTTGCTAGTCATGGTTGATTACTTTTTCTTTTTTGTATAATCTTTGCTCGAACAACTTGTGTTCCGGCTTGTGGATCCTACTACTAGGTTACCCGATGAATATCAATGCTTATTTTCTTATATCTTATTATGCTCTATTTGGAGTAGTAGAAACAATTTGGTCTTTAACGATAATAATGAGACTCACTTAGCAGTTATTCATAGATCTAGAGCTACGTTGTTGACTAGAAAACTTAAGTTACAAATCCCTACCAATATTTCTGTCAGTAGCCCCCCCCCCCTGGATAAATGTAATACTGAATGGCCTTTGATGAAACATTTATGTATAAGAAAAAATACAGGTTGAGTAAGAAATTAGGCTAAAGATAAGAAGTAGGCCTTTATTATATGGATCTCGTCGTTCTTTTTTTGATTATATGGCATGGCGGGTTCCTCCTAACATTCTAAATATTAATAGTGAAAAAAAGAATTACAATATGAAGTTAGTTGCTTCTAAAAACCCAATACTATATATAGTCTCGAGGGGTGTGGAAAGATCCGACTAGACAATGTGAAATTAAGATCCAGTACAAGTGGAATCCTA
>NW_020630903.1:630-1000 GCF_003573695.1 Papaver somniferum
TTGGAATATGGGTGTCCGATCCTTATGGACTGACTGGAAAAGTACAATCTGTAAATCCCGCGTGGGGTGTAGAAGGTTTTGATCCTTTTGTTCCGGGAGGAATTTCGACCCAATGCTTTATTTCTGTCCTAGTTGATCCTGATTCGACATTAGAAGTATATTGATTGTTCCCCAATAACCGAATAGTGCAGGGTATTTGATCCCTCCCCCCTTGTCTGGATAAAATGTAACACTGATGGTGCAGGGTATTTGATGAGGGACTTCACAAACAAAACCTCTTTTTTTGCTTCAACGGTGTTTGATATTAAATCCACTGCTAAAGCTGAGGAAAAAGCTGTCTGGGCTATTCTTAAGAAAGCCGTGGAAGAAA
>NW_020630904.1:0-187 GCF_003573695.1 Papaver somniferum
CGTAGATTCGACCATAGAATCAGAGTAATTAAGATTTATCTATTACTATTTATGAGACCAGTTGTGGATTCGATCATGAAATCGGAGTAATGAGATAATATAGTTATTGTTATTCTATGAGATCAAGCTGTGGATTCGATCATAGAATCAGAACAATTTTTTATTGCCATTCCATGGGACCAGTCGT
>NW_020630904.1:269-503 GCF_003573695.1 Papaver somniferum
GTGGATTCGATCATAGAATCAGAACAATTTTTTATTGCCATTCCATGAGACCAGTAGTGGATTCGACCATGGAATAGGAGTAATTTTTATTGCCATTCCATGGGACCAGTCGTGGATTCGACCATGGAATAGGAGCAATAATAGATTATTCTGGGAATTCAGTAGTGAATGTCACGGCAGAATTAATCTTAATTATGAATAATTAACTTTGTGGCTCTATACTAGCAGAGCAAG
>NW_020630904.1:619-1000 GCF_003573695.1 Papaver somniferum
CCATTCCATGGGACCAGTCGTGGATTCGACCATGGAATAGGAGCAATAATAGATTATTCTGGGAATTCAGTAGTGAATGTCACGGCAGAATTAATCTTAATTATGAATAATTAACTTTATGGATCTATACTAGCAGAGCAAGATGTCTAGGAGCATTAATTATCCTTATCCCGATATGATCTTGTCGGTAAGTCATATCCTTTATATAGTCAGGGTAAACTTGTTGTTTGTTCCTGAAGACGTTATCGCTCTATACTAGCAGAGCAAGCTGTCTAGGAGCAGTCCATCTCGTGATACTATATAGAAATAATCACTGAAAGTATTCAGTATTCATGAGATACGTCGTTGTCCAGTAGTGAGACTACATATATACATGTACTC
>NW_020630905.1:0-548 GCF_003573695.1 Papaver somniferum
AATGGTGGCAGTGATTATTCCTACTTATGAAAAAGAGTCTGAACAGGTGAATGCTATGTTCCCTAATCATAGGCCAAAGTATGATCCCTACTCTAATATTTATAATCCAGGTTGGAAAGATCATCCAAATTTTAGTTATGCAAATCAGCAAGCTGCAGCTCCTAATACGTATGGGCGACAAAATGGTTTTCAACAACCACAGTTCCGACCACAACCTCCACCTCAACAGCAAACTCAGAATTCTAGTTTAGAGGAGATGATGAAAATGATGATGCAAAAGCAAGATGCAAATGCTCAGCGTCAAGATACAATTCTGCAGAAGCAAGATATGGCTATAAAGGACTTGCAAACTCAAATCGGACAATTGGCTACAGACATGAATGAAATAAAAGCACAAAATTCGGCAAAGTTGCCATCACAACCTTTCGTGAATCCAAGAGCGAACGTTAATGCTGTAACTCTAAGAAGTGGGAAGCAAACAGAAGAGCCAAAACAACAAGAAAAGTTTAGTCACGACTTGGAAGAGGAAGTAGAAGTGGAAACCGTTC
>NW_020630905.1:559-1000 GCF_003573695.1 Papaver somniferum
GGGAAGCAAACAGAAGAGCCAAAACAACAAGAAAAGTTTAGTCACGACTTGGAAGAGGAAGTAGAAGTGGAAACCGTTCCAAAAGAAAATCCAACCTCAACTGTCCAACCTAAGGACAAAGTTACTACCTTTACCACACCACCTCCTTTTCCTAGTCGTTTTGCCAAGTCAAAGAAGCAAGCTCTAGACAAGGAGATTATGGATATTTTCAGCAAGATGCATATCAACATTCCATTTATTGAGGCCATCATAACGGTACCCAGGTATGCCAAGGTTCTGAAGGATTTGTGCACAAGGAAGGAGAGGTTAATTGCTAACGAGATCACTCAGGTGGGAGAAAGTGCTTCAGCTATGTTGTTGAAGAAGATGCCTGCAAAGTGTAAAGATCCTGGTGGTTTTACAGTGCCAATTACTATTGGTGAAAAACGGTTTGATCGTGCT
>NW_020630906.1:0-221 GCF_003573695.1 Papaver somniferum
TGTTAACTGCTCTTCCTCCTGTTTTCTTCTTCGATTCTCCTCGTGCGTTGGCTTCACTGTGTCGATCGTATAAGTAAGTGATACTCACTTTCGATCATGATTTTCTTCTTGTAGTTATTGTTATACTTGCATGTGAGAATTTTCGCTCGTTCTTAACTGCTTGTGATGATTGGGAACTTGGGTTTTGTTCCAATTTGGCTTTTGATGTTAATTTTTCCATG
>NW_020630906.1:232-547 GCF_003573695.1 Papaver somniferum
GTGAGAATTTTCGCTCGTTCTTAACTGCTTGTGATGATTGGGAACTTGGGTTTTGTTCCAATTTGGCTTTTGATGTTAATTTTGCCATGATTGTTTCTTTGCCTGCCAGTTTGGTCGTATGATCAAATATTTTCGCTTTTGCATCATGATATGTTCAAACGGGTCTTTTTGGTTGGTTTATAAAACCCATGCCCAAAATTTCCCGTTTCTGCCCCTTTATTTGCCTTTTGGAGGTACTGTAATTTTTCTGCCGCCATTGTTGATGATGAAGTTTTTCCTGATGGTGTTAGGTATAATGAGGCTTCCGAAGAAACC
>NW_020630906.1:558-1000 GCF_003573695.1 Papaver somniferum
TGCCTTTTGGAGGTACTGTAATTTTTCTGCCGCCATTGTTGATGATGAAGTTTTTCCTGATGGTGTTAGGTATAATGAGGCTTCTGAAGAAACCTACGCGTAAAGGAACGAGGGTGTCTTCTTCGACTGATCCTCCTTCGTGGATGGATCATACTGATGCTACGTCATCCCCTCCTCCTGAGGATACTGACGTGCATGCGATTGCTGATATATCTACGGTTGCTGAGGAGGCCGCGGAGTCTGGGGCTGAAGAGTTTGATGTTGAAGATATTCTTCCTCCTCCTCCTCATTATGAGATGCAGAGGCTTCAATTACGTGACAAAGATGGCTACGGTCACTTGTCCCTTGCTGAGATTGCAAAGAACTTTCGTCTTCACAAGTTTGAGATCTTTTTTGTTAACGGCCCTGATGTCCTCACCGAGTCTCTCATTTGAGATTTTCC
>NW_020630907.1:0-361 GCF_003573695.1 Papaver somniferum
TTGTTGTGTTGAACCACAACTAAACTGGCAGTGAGCTGCTGAGTTTTACACAGCAGTGTAAGGCAAAAGAAAGGAATGCAGGACAATGTGAAACTCAGGCTTCAAATTCATCACTAACCTCCACTAAGCATGCTCTGTGTACACTCCTCTTTTCCTTATGATAGACAAGGGTTTAGAATCATGTTTCCCTATGTCTAAAGTGTGTTTCCCCACTAGAAAGACCTAACACAACTAAGGCATATCTCCTAAGTACTAATTGTCTAGCTAAAGCACAATTAGTCTAAAGATCAATGATAATCTGGTTTGATATAAGTTGTAGTTCCACCATCATAGTGTGAACCTAACTACAAGGTATGCATGA
>NW_020630907.1:532-771 GCF_003573695.1 Papaver somniferum
ATACCCTCCCAACACCCACACACACATTCTATTTATACCCCAAAATTAGGGTTCATACAATTTCCCCCAAATTCCCAAATTAGGGTTTACATTGAAAATTAAAATTAAAGCTCACCCGTCTCTGCTTTTGTTGTCTCCTCTGTCGAACCCATCTCTCTTCTGCGTCTCTGATGCTCTTCCTCTGCTCCTATTGTTCCCTATTGATGCCCTAGCTAGCTGTTTTACAAACTCCACACCCT
>NW_020630907.1:782-1000 GCF_003573695.1 Papaver somniferum
ATCTCTAATGCTCTTCCTCTGCTCCTATTGTTCCCTACTGATGCCCTAGCTAGCTGTTTTACAAACTCCACACCCTAGGGTTTCACGGGATGTGAAATGGGAAAAATATCTAGCCTAGAGAGATGGTGGTGTTGTCGGGTGAAGAGATGGTGGTGGCAGTGGCAGGGAATGGTGGTGGAGCAGTTCTCTGCAATTTGGGAAGATGGAGTTTGGGGAAA
>NW_020630908.1:0-324 GCF_003573695.1 Papaver somniferum
AAAATCAAAAGTTCCCACAATTGGAAGAAAAGTTTTTGGTGGGAAAACAAAGTCAATCTTGGTATCATAGCCTGGGTTAACCACATCAACCATAGGATGAGTTTCTAACAACTGAGCTTCTTTCTGGACATCATTAGGTTCGGGAAAACGTGTATGAAGATAATCTTGCAAGATGGTTGAGCCACAAATGTCAAGTTCTACAGGAGGGTACTTTCTAAGAGTTAAAGCACATGGAGAATGATAATCACCCCCAAACTTAGAGTTTTCTGTGTCTCTAGAAAGACTAGTCACAACTTCCCTAATTTCTAGGTCATCAGATTCCTG
>NW_020630909.1:0-262 GCF_003573695.1 Papaver somniferum
AAAGGACTCAACGAGATATGGTGAAACTATCATGTTATTTCTAACACCTGAGCTCTGTGCTTTTATGAATAGACTCTTTAGATGTTTCCATCTAATCAGATTGGTTCCTCAACTCCTACAATCAAAATGCTTCCATCCACTTAGATTAGTTAGTGCAATCCTAAATAGGCATAAATTTCTAAGTTCTGGAGTTTATTTATTCATACTGCAACTAAAAAGTTTCTCCCATACCCCCAAACTTAAATCTAACATTGTCCTCAAT
>NW_020630909.1:462-605 GCF_003573695.1 Papaver somniferum
ATCAATGTTCTAAAGATAAATTAAAAGCACAAACAAGGAGAAACTGTTACCATTTGAAGCAAAAGAGATAAGGAAAGATATTACCGTGTCGCATGAATGTTGGGTTACCTCCCAAGAAGTGCTAAGTTTAAAGTCTTCAGCCA
>NW_020630909.1:805-1000 GCF_003573695.1 Papaver somniferum
TGGAAATTAAGATTATTTTGAGCAATTCTTTCGTTTTTCTCAGCCATCAGCTTGAGGGATTCCTCTATAGAAGGTTTACTCATGGGTGCAGTTTGTTTATTCATTTCTAACACAAACCTATTGGTATTCTCAGTTAACTGCTTGAGAGACTCTTCTAAAGAAGGAATAGGAACTGAATGATCATAAAAAGGACTA
>NW_020630910.1:0-213 GCF_003573695.1 Papaver somniferum
AATCCGGTCTTATATTCCCGAAGAACAACCTAGAAATATGTCTCACCTCACAATAACTTAAATATATGGTAGTAGGTTTGGGGGTATTTGATGAGTGCTAAAAAGTGCATATTTCTATATATTTTTCTTGGCATTTAACTCATCTTTTGTGCATTAATTCTACATTTTATCCCATATTCTGTATTTTCTTTGTTTTCAAGAATAAATATTTTT
>NW_020630910.1:413-637 GCF_003573695.1 Papaver somniferum
TTTGCTCCTTATTTCAAAAACCAAAATTTTATCCCAAGCAAAACCAAATTTTCTTTTCAAAACCCTTTAAAACCAAATTTTCTTTTCAAAACCCTTTCAAACGAAATTTTCAAAACCCATTAAAACCAAATTTTTTTGAAAAAATGGGCGAGTGTGTGAATAAACTCCGTAGTCTCCATGAATACATGTACCCTAACATAATAAGTCAGTTATCATGTATCGTC
>NW_020630910.1:837-1000 GCF_003573695.1 Papaver somniferum
CAAATCTAGGAACCCAATTAGCTGAACACTCCAAAACACACCCGATCTCTGTGGATCGACCCGTACTTGCACGAGCTACAACCGACGACCGTGCACTTGCGGTATTACTGTAGGCCCGTTTTTATCGCTTCAATTATACACATCTCCGGGCCCACCACCGTCC
>NW_020630911.1:0-376 GCF_003573695.1 Papaver somniferum
TTGTTTGGAAAGAGATCGAACCTAATATGAGCAACTGAGCAAATTAGGTTAAAATCATTAAAACATGCGGGACCAGCTGTTTGCAAGCCTCAGGGTCACCCTTGGTCTGTCAAAGGGATGTGACCGTGTCACCATGATGTCCGTGCTTCAGTCCTGGGAATTTTGATATTTTTTGATGCACGTTTGAGCAACATTTGGAGAAAATATGCAAAATCCATGGTTTTGCTGAAACCGGCAAAAATACATGAGATGATGAAAATAATAAATAAACAAGGAATCACAAGGTGTGGGACCGGCCACGGCTAGGGCATGGCCGGCCGGCTGACACGCGGTCCCACATGCTTTTCCCAGTTTTATGTGATTTTATGTATTTTTC
>NW_020630911.1:387-1001 GCF_003573695.1 Papaver somniferum
TCCGGGTGACACGCGGTCCCACATGCTTTTCCCACTTTTATGTGATTTTATGTATTTTTCTCTGATTTTAGGGAAATTCCATGAAACTGGAGAGTTTGGCGAAATTAGGGAACTTCTATGAGATGAGAGACATAAATTAAAATATAAAATAGGGAATGGGAGTGTGGGACCGGCAATGGCCGTGGCATGGCCGGCCGGCCAATGGGCGTGGGCCCCAAGGCACTCTTCCCAATTTTATATAATTTTGATGATTTTAGATAATTTTTCATAAAATCAAAGGGATTTGTTGAAAACCAAGATATTTTGTTGAAATCAGGGAGTTTTCATGAAATCAGGAAACCAAACACCAAATAATAATAAAATAATGGGCGTGTGGGACCGGCTAGGGCATGGCCGGCCGGCTAGAGCCCGGTCCCACAAGTTTTCCTAATTTTTTTAATATTTTCCATGATTTTAGAGAAAATACATGAAATTAGGTAATTTTAGGGAAAATTCATAAAATCAAGGAATTTTCATAATTTGAGAAGGAATAATAAAATAATGGGACGTGAGGTGTGGGACCGGCCACGGCCAAGGCATGACCGGCCGGCCGGCGGTCCCGCGACACCTTTCCC
>NW_020630912.1:0-365 GCF_003573695.1 Papaver somniferum
AAGCAAAAGAGTTAAGGAAAGATATTACCTGGTTGCATGAGTTTGGGTTACCTCCCAAGAAGTGTTAAGTTTAAAGTCTTCAGCCAGACATAGAAAAGGTTTAGTCAACTCGAACCGTATAACAGTAGCCGGAATAATTGTGGGTCTTTAAAACCAAAAAGAGTTGACAAAAGGAAACTGCAGTAAACCAAGAAAATGTACAATACTGGCATGCCCTTACCTAGTTTCTGGATAACTATCGCTAATTGCGGTTCAGGTTCAGGTTCTATGAAGGGGTCTAAATAGACTATTTTCCTCGGATGCATTTCCTCATAGGTAGGATCCAAATTATTAGGTCCTAGAGTCTGGAAAAACTCAGATAAGAA
>NW_020630912.1:565-883 GCF_003573695.1 Papaver somniferum
TGATAATCACCCCCAAACTTAGAGTTTTCAGTGTCTCTAGTTAGATTAGCCACAATCTCCCTAATTTCTAGGTCATCAGATTCCTGAAAATGGGCAATTGATTCTTCTAAGTTGTAATCTTGCGGTGTATCCTTATTAATCTCTACGAGTTCATCTAAGACTATTGTTTCTAAATCGTACGACTGCGAAACAGTATTCTCAGGGTAAAACCGTTCCTCGAAACCATCATCGATTACAGTTTCTAAATCGTTCGACTCGAAAACAGTAGTCTCAAGATAAACCGGTTCCTCTAAACCTTTATCGGATTCGTAAACAGGA
>NW_020630912.1:943-1241 GCF_003573695.1 Papaver somniferum
CCATTTCCTGATCACTATTCCTACATAAGTATGATTCTCCATCAACACTATCCTCATCATAATAACATGAAAAAGATCGAACCTCATCAAAACAAGTAGTGCTACCAATTCAAACCTTATTATCTTGATTATGTAAATAACTATCTTCATTCTCAAGGGTATTATTGGATACACTATATTAGCAATTCAAGTAATTTCGAGCAATTCTTTCGTTCGTCTCAGCTATCCGCTTGAGGTGGTCTTCTAAAGAAGGTTCACTCATTATTGTAGTTCTTTCGTCTATAATTATACTATTCAT
>NW_020630912.1:1441-1792 GCF_003573695.1 Papaver somniferum
TTTTTTAATTTATAACCCTTCCGTAGGGTTTTTAAAAATAATGTCCAAAGTCCAGAATAAAGTCCAAATAAAAAGTCCAAAAATTACAAAAATTATGAAAAATAAAGCCTATTTACAAATTCTAAAAAAAATATATAAAAGCTATATACAAAAAAAAATAATAATAATAAAAATAAAATTAAATCCTAAAAAAAAATTATGTCTTTTTTTTTCTTCTCTTTTAGCTTTTAGCTTTAAGCTTTTTTGTTCCCAAGTCCTTAGTATTCCACTTCGAACCTGTAAATCAAAGACACAAAAAGAAACGTAAAAAGGAACAAATAATAATAAATAAATAAAAAATTAAACCTAAAA
>NW_020630913.1:0-603 GCF_003573695.1 Papaver somniferum
TAGTTTGCCTACGCTAACTAAGCTAGTTCATATATAAATCAAAATATCGTTTCACTTTCTCTTTCAAAACAACAGTGTGACCCTAGTTAGCAATTCGGGATTCGGCAAACGTACGGGACGGTAAACGTACGAGTATTATACGGTTTTGTAAAATCCATATTCGGTCCAAAATTCGGTCAACGGGACGTGATTCGTCAGTAATTCGGAACGACATACGTACGTGTATAATTCGATTTATAAATGTGAGTTCGGCTCTGAAAATTCGGTATCTATATATAACAAATAATTTGTATTTATAAGGTCATAGACCAATTTTTTGCATATGTGTGAGTTATTTAAAGAAAAAACAAACTTAATATGATGATATTAATAATATATACAACATTAGTTATCCAAGAGGACGTTGTATGGTGGTTTAGATGCTTGGTTAGTGAGTTTGAGATCTCTCTCACCTTCACCTTCAAATCTCTTCAGTCGTTTTTGTTTCATAAAAATTACAACACGTCTAATATTCGGTCGTGTATGCTCGGAAGGCAGTAAAGCCCAAAAAGTGGAGTCTTTGAAAAGTAAAAGCTAAAGAATTTATGGCGAATTAAGCGGACG
>NW_020630913.1:614-1000 GCF_003573695.1 Papaver somniferum
AAGACGGTAAAATTCGTGAAACGAAAAAATTCGCGAATGATTCGCGAATCATTCGCGAACTTACTAACTAGGAGTGTGACTACTGTTAGGTACATACAAGTCATTTTCTAAGTTAAATCTTGGTTTCATTCTTGTCGACATACCGAATAATAATGAATCTTTTATGCGCCGAAAAAACAAAATATGAAAACTCCCGCGTAAATAGTGGTATAAAACTACAAATCATTAATCTAAAGTAGAAATCATTTCACAACTAATTAGAATAACTTTTGATAATTAAACCGTGGGTACATTATTGACATGATTCATGTAATTTAGGTGACAGTGATCTCCAATAGTACTTACAAAGGGTAAGTAGTAGAATTTGGGAAAGTTAAGCATATAGG
>NW_020630914.1:0-131 GCF_003573695.1 Papaver somniferum
GCTCACTGATGAGTGCCAAATATTGCATATATTTATCCCTTTTTGTTGGCATTTAACTCATCTTTTGTGCATTAATTCTACATTTTATCCCATATTCTGTATTTTCATTGTTTTCAAGAATAAATATTTTT
>NW_020630914.1:331-733 GCF_003573695.1 Papaver somniferum
AATCAAAGCTATCAAAACAATCAGGGATATCAGAACAATCAAGGTTATCAACACCCGAGAAACCCTCAACAACAATAAAACTCTCAACAACAATCATATCCTCAACACAATACCGACAAGAGATTATCCACCCTAGAGGAAATGTTCCAGAGTTTGATGCAAAGTCGAAAAATCTAGATCAAAAGATGGATCAAATGTGTGAGAGAGAAAAGGGTAAACTTCCTAGCCAACCCCAACAAAATCCAAAGAGGATATTTCAAACAGGCACAACATCCTGCACGGAAACCTCACCCGATCAAATCCATGCCATTACCACCCTCCGAAGTGGTAAAGTCATCGAGAACAACGTGGGCGAACCTAATGAATCTGATACAAATTCCACGCTATCTCCACAACCCCAGA
>NW_020630914.1:933-1685 GCF_003573695.1 Papaver somniferum
GCTGCCGGGGAGTGGTGCTGCCATCTGCTGATTTCCTTTGCTGTCTTTCATCTACCATTGCATCTCTGTCAAGATCATTGCAGAGTTACCTGAGCTGCTGCTGCTGCTGTTGCTGCTGCTGCCAAGCTGTGCTGTGCTGTTGCTGCCAAGCCAAAGCCTGCTGCTGCCAAAGCCTGCTGCTGCCAACTGGGCTGCTTACTGAAGCTGTCAACTGGGCTCGCCTATTTCTGTTGCTGCCGGGCTTGTGCACCCTCTGCTGCTGGGCTCTGTTCCAACCTTTGTTGCTGGGCTTGAACCAACTGAGCTGGGCTTAGTAATCTCAATTTCGCTGGGCTTGCAACTTCTGCTCCTGGGCTTGGACGTGATCTGCTTAGGACGATCCTAAAGCCCAACTGGGCTGTGCAACTAAAAGGGGACTAAAAGCCTATTTTTGGGCTTCCCTCCAAAAACCAAGTAAGCCTAACCCATGAGTTAACCCACTTGGGCCTCATTTAAATTCAAATTCGGGCTTGTAATAATTAATTTAATTATTTATTTGGGATTGTAATAATTTTTATTTATTTTCTTTCTTTTTCTTTTTTTTTTTATATTTGGGACTGTAATTATTTTTTTTGTTTTTTTTTTGTTTTTATTTTATTTTTCTTTTTTCTTTTATGGGCTTGTCTTAATTATTATTATTGTTTTTATTTTCTTTTATGAGTTGTGCTAATTTATGCTAGGTTTAGTTCAAAAAAAAAAAAAAAATTTTTTTT
>NW_020630914.1:1863-2098 GCF_003573695.1 Papaver somniferum
TTTTCAAAGCCCAATTTTAAACCAAAAACCAAAATCCCTTGTTAGTCCAACACCCATTCAAAACCAAATCTTCATAACCCTTGTGGGCCAAATTGTTTCCGATTGCTCTGTCTTACCAACATGTTAGTTAAGGTACCTACTAGGACATGATTGTGACCTACAGAGACCAAACAAACAGACTTGTTAGAATTAACCCAGACGAACCTATCGAAATTCTAAGTTCTGAGGGAGACAG
>NW_020630914.1:2298-2571 GCF_003573695.1 Papaver somniferum
TGGCATGTCCCCCTATCGTCTAGTGTATGGAAAGCCGTGCCATCTACCTGTGGAATTAGAACATCGTGCCTACTGGGCAATCAAAGAGCTGAACTTTTCTCTGGACGAAGATGGAATTCAAAGGAAACTTCAACTCAACGAGATGGAAGAATTGAGAAATGAGGCTTATGACAGTGCCAGGTTATATAAGCAGAAGATGAAGTTGTTTCATGACAAGCGTATTCTACGCAAATCCTTCACTCCTGGTCAGAAAGTCTTGCTGTATGACTCCCG
>NW_020630914.1:2771-3004 GCF_003573695.1 Papaver somniferum
ACTCGTCCACTAGGGACACTTAGTGGTTTAAAAGGCTTAGTGCATATGCTAAATGCATTCGAGAGACCAGCGACAGTGGTATAGGTAGGATTTCCTTAGTTTTGTTTTACTTGAGGACAAGTAAAACTCACCAATTCCCTGCAAAATTAAAGTATAATGATAATCCATAACTCCCAATCCTACTAGAACACACGAACACTCATCCATGTCCTCCCTCCATCAACAAAACCAAC
>NW_020630915.1:0-354 GCF_003573695.1 Papaver somniferum
TGCGTTTCTTCATAGGTGGGATCCGAATCATTAGGTCCTAGAGTCTGGAAAAACTCAAATATGATCTTAGAAGCGCACAATAATAACCTAAATAACTGAGGATCCTCTAAGTCAATAAGATTTGACTTACATAATTGACCACAATGAGAGTAGTGGTCATTCTTAAGCAAATGTGTCGATTCTAATTTCCTGAAGCATTTAAGTTTAGTCTCACAACTTAATATTCGACACATTTGGAATATAAACGTTCCCACAGTTGGAAGAAAACTATTTGGTGGGAAAACAAAGTCAATCTGGGGATCATATCCTGGGCAAACCACATCAACCAGAGGATGGGTTTCTAACGACTGAACT
>NW_020630915.1:554-950 GCF_003573695.1 Papaver somniferum
TATTCCTACATAAGTATGATTCTCCATCAACACTATCCTCATCATAATAACATGAAAAAGATCGAACCTCATCAAAACAAGTAGTGCTACCAATTCTAACCTTGTTATCTTGATTATGTAAATAATTATCTTTATTCTCAAGGGTATTATTGGATACACTATATAGGCAATTCAAGTAATTTCGAGCAATTCTTTCGTTCGTCTCAGCTATCCGCTTGAGGTGGTCTTCTAAAGAAGGTTCACTAATTATTGTAGTTCTTTCGTCTATGATTATAATATTCATCTCAGCTAACTTATGCGTCGACTCAGCTAACTTCCTGAGGGACTCTTCTAAAGGAGGAATAGGAACAGAGGGATCATAAAAAGGACTACTTTTCAATAGTTTGATTGTATCCT
>NW_020630916.1:0-593 GCF_003573695.1 Papaver somniferum
AATTTGTTTATTCAAGTCTTCGATTTTTGGTCGTAGCAACTCTTGGTTGTGGGTGAGATCAGCTAAGGGAATCAAGTGCGTAGCATCCTGTTGGGATCAGAGGCGTAAGGAGCGAAACTGTACCTTGAATCAGTGTGAGATTAATTGGGGTTCAACTACAGTCCATACCGAAGTTAGTTTGTAGTAGACTAGTGTCTGTAGCGGCTTAATACAGTGTGGTGTGATTAAAGATTTTTCGGTGGTTGTAGTAATAAAGGTTCGAACTCTAAGATTTGTGAAGGTGAAGGATTTTTAGATTTATAAAAATTATATACAAATATAGACAAATTGGTAGAGAGGTACTGGGACTAATGATTCGGCCAATTTTCATAACATAGGGCTCAATGATTTATTCTCAACAATAATCGCTCAAAACATAAATTATATGGACTCTTATTTTGCCAAAGTAGATTTTCAAAATATTGATTGTAAGTCCTAAGCATGATGTATCAAAACACCTAAGCCAAGCATACATCATCAAATTAAATAACAACCAATTAATTCAAATCATATTTCAATTTTAAATTAATGCAAAAGTCTTAAAAAGAATTAAT
>NW_020630916.1:604-1000 GCF_003573695.1 Papaver somniferum
AAAATATTTCATTGATGCTCAAAAGTGTTTTACAATGAAGAGAAATACAAGAAATTGATGTAAAACAGAACTCTGCGACCCACAGAAGGCGTCCAGAATCAACGACAGAGATGAGGTGCTGTTGTCGTTGAAGAACTACGACCCACAGACGACAGTCGATTTCACTGTTGAGGAACGACTGCTGCTGCGAGTCCGTTCTTCGTGTTCTTCAGGCGTGTTAATGGCAGCAGCAGCAGCAGGTAACTTCTCTGCAACTCCTCCTGCGCCTCTCTGCTCGCCTCCAAACCTCCCCAAACTCTCGACAGCCTCTCTGTAGCACATTAGGAACATATTTATACGTAATTGAACCATTGAATCTCCTCCATTAATCCAAAAAATCTTCCCATTACTCGGCGG
>NW_020630917.1:0-390 GCF_003573695.1 Papaver somniferum
CCAGACGGGCGAAGAACCGCTGAAGTCGACTCGGGCCACGACTCCTATGTCGTGTATGAACCGAGGGGCCGAGACGATATCGTAATCGTCGTCCTTCCCTGCACACAGTTTGTATTTAGAGTACCCTTCCGTAGGGTAAAAATAACTTAAAAATGTCCAACGTCACAGTCCAAGTCCAAAGTAAAGTGAAAAATATTACAAAAATTTCCTAATACAATTATAAAAAAAAATTAAATATTAAAAAAAATAATAAAACTAAATCTTAAAAAAAAAAATTATTTGTCTTCTTTTTTTTCTTTTCTTTTAGCTTTGAGCTTTGTTCCAAGTCCTTAGTGTCCAATCTTCAAACCTGCAAATCAAAGACACAAACAAAGAAACGTAAAGAGGAAC
>NW_020630917.1:590-858 GCF_003573695.1 Papaver somniferum
AGAGATAGTGTTGTTGGTACAATGACTCAGTCGCGGAAAGGAGTGGAAAAGTGTCGCAATAAAGCGACAGTTTTTAACGACTTTCCTGCCTCGTCCAATGTTCTTCGTGTTCTTCAGTTCCGGCAGCAGCAGGAACTTCTTCTTCACAGCGCCTAGTTCTTCGATTTTACGTCTCTATTCTCTTCCAAACTCTCCCTAAACTTCCCAGCCCCTCCTTCTCGACATTAGGGACCTATTTATACACAACAGGTCACTCAAATCCTCGTAA
>NW_020630917.1:869-1000 GCF_003573695.1 Papaver somniferum
CACTCAAATCCTCGTAATAATTCCAAGAATATCCGGCCATTAAAGAAAATATTCCGAAATATTTTTTCTTTAATTCTCTGATTTGTTACGGATTGTTCCCTGTTTTATCTCTTCTCACGCGTCATCCCTGA
>NW_020630918.1:0-504 GCF_003573695.1 Papaver somniferum
GACTATAAACAGAAGCTGGACACAATTTTGAAACTGACGAAAAAGGAATAAAGGACGGTCTTTCAGAAACAGATCCTACACCAAATCTAGGTTTTTGTAACAATGACTTTCCTAACTAGTTTTATTTTGCTAACTCAAATGATCCATTATGATTCTAGTAACCGTTATAAGGAGTTAGCAAACTAAGAAATAGTTGTCATAATTAGGAATTAATTCATAAAAACTAAATAACTATTCATGGTGTTATATTATTAGTTATTCATTTCTAACACACTTTTAACTAAATTATTATTACAACTATTTCTACCCAAAATTGGATGTATACTAAAATGAACCCCAAGTTTATAACTCTTTATCATTTTTAATGGTAACACACTTTGACATACCTAACACAATGATTTATTTTCAAAATTAGAAAATGTAAAATAGAGTTTTAAGATTTATAAATCTTTTGTTTGGAACCAATTTAAGTTGTAGAACCTTAGAATAACTTAAATCCCGGAA
>NW_020630918.1:515-1000 GCF_003573695.1 Papaver somniferum
ATAAATCTTTTATTTGGAACCAATTTAAATTGTAGAACCTTAGAATAACTTAAATCCCGGAACCAGGATGATATGGGAATCGATTTCTTACTTGGCTATTCTTCCCAAAGGACCCGGCCGACAGAAGCAAATTCATTATCTATATCTCTTCTCCAATCAAAAACCTGAGAACAAAATTCTGAAATTGAACTCAAAGAACCCAGATCCATTATCGTTCTTATTGATTGTTTATGATTGATTAAATACCCATCGTCATTCTTATGATTGATTTCTATTTCTATTCAACTCATTAATTTCAGAGGAACTTGAAGAGAAATAATAACTGATCGAATTTGTTTTCTTCAACTCATTCAGTTGCTGGTATGATTTCTCTTCTTCTTCTTCGATTACTCTTGTTACAATTTTTCAATTATCAACCTAGGGTTTGAACAGGATTTTTAAAATTCGTTTTAATTTGGGGGTTTTTGAACCTAGGGGTTTTTTAA
>NW_020630919.1:0-2443 GCF_003573695.1 Papaver somniferum
ATCAGTTCATGTGAAATCGAAAATTAAGAGTTGATGAAATTCAAATTAAATCGATGGGTAATAGAGACGATGATTCATTGATATCAAAACTCAAATCAGTTTTTAGATCGTAGATAGAAATTAAGATTTATGACCATTTTGATGAAGAACAAATCTGAAATTTTTGTTCAAATTCTTCAAAAAATTTACATTGAAACAACCAGAGTGAGTAGATGATTGTAAATCTATGCTCTGATTTAGATTAAGATAAGTTAATTGAAAAGAATATGAAAATTCCAGTAAAGTGAAAACCCTAAAATCCTTTTCTGAAATTTGTTTCTGAAATCAATCAGCTAAAAACTCTCAATAAAAGAAGATGATACTTCTCTACATAACCACGCTCATATTTCTCATGCTCGAAGATCTAAACTCTGATCAAGGATCAAATAAAGAATACCGAGATCAATTTTCATATTTTTTCTTCAAATCCTTTCAAATCAAACTTCAGAAACTTTGAGTTCAACTCGAAATCGAACTAAAAAGGATACGGGAAGATTAAACTTACTTTTCGATTCGTTTTGGTTGATGTTTCGCTTCAATTTCTCTTAGCTTCGGTCTCCGAAGCTCTGGAACGCAAAGAGAATCTTTTTTACAAATGATCTGGTTCAGCTTCTATTACGCACATTATATCCTAAAGGGTAATGTTGGTATTTTATAAATTGAGTGGCATCTTCGAGTGAGAAAATTTTAAAATGAGGCCTAAAAATTAAAAGTTTTGGGCCCAGGAATATCAAAATCTAAAAGTCTGGAGTTGAGAATGAAGGATCCATTTTGTTGGATTGCTTAATATATGACCCATATAGTAAGGGGTTATAGTATTTTTCACATTAGAGCTTCTCCAATGGTTGTTGTATGTATTGCCTATGTGGAAACACAAACAAGACACCTTTGTCCCAAATTTTCCTTAAGTTTAGGTGAAAAAGTTATTCATCTCCAATTGTATTGTTTGTGATCATTTTTTTATTAAATGTAAATTTATGTTTAGTAATTTTAAGATTTTATTAGATCTAAAATGATTACTTATTTTATTAGAATTAATTTTAGTAAATAAAATATTTTTTTAATTTAAAAAAGCTGACTAGGATGGTAGACAATGTCAAAGGAAATGTGGGAAACTAGACATTCCCTTTCACATTTCCTACCTAAAGTCATGCATACATTGATTTATGACATCCGGGTTGGAGAATGATTTTAGAGAAAATGGATGTGCATCCTAGGTGGATTTTGACATTTATCTCCACACACATGCCATTGGAGAAACTCTTAGGAAAAACAACGCTCGCCTTTCTCATGGCAGCATCGGTTTCCTTACTGTCGGTTAGTTTCCGAATTCTATACAAACACAAGAGTGAAAATAAAAGGAAAGTGTGTGTCTATATAAATAACCAGTGCTCTTCTTTTTTTTACCAAAGCCGAGCATAACTCGATGACTAGTTTCAAAGCCATGCACGATTATGATGATGATAGTGATGGACCTATAATTTTCAAAAGAAGGAAAACAACAGCAACAACTACTACCGCCGACAGCAAGCATGAATATGGATCGAAGATGACGAAAACAACAACAACATCTGACAGCAGCGGCATGGTGCCTCCTGTACTGCCATCGGGGTCCAATAATAAATCAAAGCAGTTTTCAGATTCCAGATTTCGTTATATCGGGGAAGAAAATTCCAAATTGATGAACGAAGATAAAATGAATTTAACGTCATTGTTCCAGTTGCGGCGGCCGTCTAGTGATATTAAGCAAGTCTCTGAAACAGCAAGGACAGATGATGACCAAGATGATGAAGAGGACAACCTTACTCTCACCCAGAGAAAGGAAAAACTGCTTGGAGTTGCTGCATTGGGTCGGAAATCTGGAACCGAGAAGACAGATGATCAAGATGAAGAGGACAACCTTACGCTCGCCGAGAGAAAGGAAAAACTTGAAGCTGCTTCTGCATTGGGTAGGATATCCAAAACTAAAATAGCAGCAAAAAAGGTGACTTCTTCTTCACTCAAGTGTGCATCAAAGAAAATAATAAAGAGCAGGTCTAAGTCGACGAATTTACACCTCAATTCTGGTGCCGGAAAGAAATGGACTACTTTTGCACACAACGGTATTGTATTACCACCTCCATACAAGCCGCACGGAGTGAAGATGCTCTACAATGGAGAACAGGTTGAATTGACTCCCGAACAGGAGGAGGTTGCGACCATGTTTGCAGTCATGAAAGACACGGAGTTTGCTGCGAAACCAAAGTTTATAGAAAACTTCATGAATGATTGGAGAGTCATACTTGGGAAAGAACACGTTATCAAAAAATTCCATCTGTGTGATTTCACTCCAATCTACGATTGGCATCAGAATGAGAAAGACAAGAAAAAACAGTTGAGCGCACTAGTAAGTTTGTAGATTACA
>NW_020630920.1:0-187 GCF_003573695.1 Papaver somniferum
AACATTCCGAACTATTATTTTCAAACTTAAACATTTAAGAACCTTAAACACAGATCAAGTTAGGTATAAATGAACGATAAGCAAGATTATTATAAGTATTCTAAGCAAATAAAAGTACAAATCTTGCTCAAGTTTATAGACATACCTTTTTAGATGAATCCAATCGAATTCTACCGCCTTACCGAAC
>NW_020630920.1:198-449 GCF_003573695.1 Papaver somniferum
GATCCAATCGGATTCTACCGCCTTACCGAACATAATCTGTGTGCCCCAATTCTTGTGCTTCCCTTACCGTATACAAAGCAGGGCATTCCTTGGTGAAGATGCACTTCCAACACAATCAAGTTGCGTTGGGGTGAACAAAGTCTTGCTCACCACAAGTGACCTTTGGATTATCATGAAAGAGATCACTTTTAGAACCTTTCACATCCAAATCCATCTTCCCAAAGAACTCTTTAAGTTCCAGCATCATGGAT
>NW_020630920.1:460-676 GCF_003573695.1 Papaver somniferum
GAACTTTTTAAGTTCTAGCATCATGGATACTGCTTTCTCCATAGTCATGGAACTTTCTGGGAGATCATTCATTTTCACACTCAAACCATCATTGACTTTCTTTGGTATCCACTTTTGAGTGCGTTTAGGAACGACCGAAACCTTCTTCCCATTACTCTCTTCAAGATTTTCCGGAAGAGAATTGGATTGACTATTCTTTTGCAAGTTAGTCTTTCT
>NW_020630920.1:687-1000 GCF_003573695.1 Papaver somniferum
TGGAAGAGAACTGGATTGACTATTCTTTTGCAAGTTAGTCTTTCTCCAATTGGGAGCATCTTGTCTTCGTCTTTACGAAGTTATCCTTTTGATAACCATTACGATTGTGAAAAGGATTCGTATGACGTTTGTAGGCTAATCTAGGATTATCACAACACTGATTCCTTTGCCTAAAGGTTGGACGTTTACAACCCGTAATGTCAAGAGTGTTAGCCTTAACATATGATCCTGGTTTAGCAACTTCTTTTGACATCCAAACAAGAATATCATGAAGTTTTTCATTCTTTATACGAAAACGACATCTCCTTTCTAG
>NW_020630921.1:0-514 GCF_003573695.1 Papaver somniferum
TGTAATTTTAGTTTACACATATATATTATGTTGTATTTTAAGCATGTGTAAGTTGAAGTTACACATATATGTCTTGTAACATGTTTGTTTGTAAATAGTTGTATCATCTGTATCTTTTACTCATATTTAGCTTGCCGCATAGAATATACTTCTCACGAGAGGGCAACGCCCCCGAGTGAATTGCGTTCGTTTTAAAATTTTGATATTGTTATTGTGTGTTTGATATTTTCATGTTGTCATGGATCCTGTTAGTTGCGCTGTTGTTAGTTGCATTACTGTTGTTCGCTACTTTTCAGATTTCATTACCCTGCGTGTTACTGATATCAAACTTGATGAGTTTAAGGAACAAGTTTGCTGGGAATGGAAGCAGTTTACTCCACTTGGTATTACTTTCTTCTTCCGAGAAAGTGGGAAAGATTTTCCGCTTGACTGTGATTTTTCGTTGCAAGCTCTTATATCCATCACAAATAGTAAACAGAAGACCAGTGTTGATATTTTCTTGCAAAATGTTCCT
>NW_020630921.1:525-1000 GCF_003573695.1 Papaver somniferum
TTATATCCATCACAAATAGTAAACAGAAGACTAGTGTAGATATTTTCTTGCAAAATCTTCCTCATGTGGCCTCTTCCTCCAGCTCTAGGGAAGATTCTTCTATTTCTAATGGGTCTAGTAGTATGTCTTCGTCCAAAAACAATCTTATTGTTGCAATGTATTTGGAAGATAAAAGCAAGCATGTGAAACCTTTGTTATCGGATGGTTGGCCCAAGGTTCTTGGTGAGTTTGGTCATGTGTTTGTTGAAGGAGTTACGCAAGTCAGGGTTTCTTTCACCAAGTATCGTCTTCGCACTGGTTTCAAAATGATTGTAACTCAAAATGAGCGTTCTAGGTTCACGTCCAAGTGTGCAGATGAAAAATGCAGCTGGAAATTCCATGTAGCTTCTATCGATGAAAGGAACGAAATGTTTCAGGTAGGTTTTCCGCGTTCTATCATCTAATGCTTAGCATATGTTATGTTTTTGTTACATTA
>NW_020630922.1:0-133 GCF_003573695.1 Papaver somniferum
CGTCCATTCGAATTTGCTTCCTTTTTTGAGAATGTTAAAAAAGTGCTTACATCTATCCTAGGACCTGGATATGAACCTCCCTAGCGCAGCCAGCGAACCATTGAGTTTCTGAACCTCTTTTAAATTCTTTGGG
>NW_020630922.1:144-477 GCF_003573695.1 Papaver somniferum
CGTCCATTCGAATTTGCTTCCTTTTTTGAGAATGTTAAAAAAGTGCTTACATCTATCCGAGGACCTGGATATGAACCTCCCCAGCGCAGCCAGCGAACCATTGAGTTTCTGAACCTCTTTTAAATTCTTTGGGGATGGCATTCTTACGATGGCTTCAATTTTAGCGGGATCGACTTCAATGCCCCTCTTCGTCACCAAATATCCGAGGAACTTTCCGGAAGTGACACCAAAAGTGCACTTCTCTGGGTTTACCTTCATGTTGTGTACTCTCATTTCTTGGAAAATATCTTTTAGGTCTTGGTGATGATGTTTGCGCAGCTTGCTTTTAACGAG
>NW_020630922.1:488-712 GCF_003573695.1 Papaver somniferum
GCTGAATCGAGTGTCCACTTTCATGGGCCCTGCGTCTACTTGTAAGACAATGTCCCCTAGGGGCTTTGTAGCTGCGTCGTTGAATCCGTAGATGGTGTAGTAAGATGACAGCAGTTGCTCGTCGTTGAGTTCCATACGTTTGAACGTGTCATAGAAAAGGATGTTGACTGAGCTTCCTCCATCGATGAGAATTTTCTTGACATTGCACCCTTCTATTGGGAGTG
>NW_020630922.1:723-1000 GCF_003573695.1 Papaver somniferum
CAGCGTACTTCCAATCCATGGTTTGAAAATTGCATCCACCATTCTTTGGTAGGTTGCCCCTGCGTTTCGCAGTCCAAAGGGAATTCTTACATAGCAATAGAGGTTGTGTGGTGTATAGAATGTTGTATGTTGCTGATCTTCTTCTGCTAGGAATAATTAATTGTATCCAGAGTATCCATCCATGAATGACATTTTTTCGTATCCTTCAACTGCCTCGACAAGTTGGTCAATGCTTGGAAGTGGATAGATATATTTAGGGAAAGCCTTATTGAGGTTG
>NW_020630923.1:0-563 GCF_003573695.1 Papaver somniferum
CCAATTTTATATTATTTCCTTGGTGCGAAGGAAACACCATGAAACTGAGGAGTTTCCTCAAAACGAAGGATATTTGTTCAAATGAAAGGATTTTCATAAGATCAAGGAAAATAACAAAAAATATGATAAAATATAAAACTGACGTGGGATTGGCCACGCCACGGCCAACCGGGCGGTGAGTCCAATATCCCAAGCGCCTTGGTCAATATTTAATTATTTATTATTTTCCTTCCTATTTTGCATAGGTTCATCGTTTCGTCGTATTTTGAAATACTCGTTCGTGCGGTGATTGTTAGTGCATCATCGTTGAATACACTTACACCATTTGAGTCGGGGCTTACTCCAAGGTACCTCAGACGCCCGTGCGTTGAATATTTATTACTAACCAATGGAATTCTGCTGGGAAGAACCATAGATTGAAGTAACGAAATATTGTGAAAATATTTGAATATTTTCATAAATTCAGTGGATGAATCCAATAATTTAAGAATAATTAACTGATGGCTCTATACTAGTAGAGAAAGCTGTCTAGGAGCATTAATTATTCTGATATGACCTTGCTG
>NW_020630923.1:574-1000 GCF_003573695.1 Papaver somniferum
GCTCTATACTAGCAGAGCAAGCTGTCTAGGAGCATTAATTATTCTGACATGAGCTTGCTGGAGCTTCATATCCTTTATATAGTCAGGGAAACCTGTTGTTTGTATCCTGAAGACGTTATCGCTCTATACTAGCAGAGAAAGCTGTCTAGGAGCCGTCAATCTCGTGATTCTATATAGAAATAATTACTGAAGTGTTCAGTATTCATGAGATATGCTGTTGTCCATCCGAGAGACTACACATATGCATGTACTCTGAGAGACAGTATTCTCAGTCATAGGTTCGATGAGAGACTCGTGTCTCAATACTCGCGTCTGATTGCTGGATCAGAAGTTCGTATAAATATGGGTTTACGATTTTAGACTTTTTTGAAAATCCACCATCTACATTAAGTCCCCTTCTTAGTGAGGAAAGTCGTGTTCTTCAGT
>NW_020630924.1:0-331 GCF_003573695.1 Papaver somniferum
CACTACGGGAAAAATATACATCTACAATTGGAGATTTACAACACTTCGCTATACATCGTAGAAAGTCCTATGTTTTACAACTGGTTTCAAAGGAAGAGTTGTCGTATATCATCACTACCAACCCTTAGGAACAAGGGGTTGCGCTAAAAAAACAAACGACAACTCCTTTAGCAAAACTGTTGTGACGACATTTAGGTATAACAACTTTGTTTCATAAGTGTAGTGACTTAGCCTATCACAATTCTCATAAGTGTTGTTGAAAAACACAAAAATATGATAATGAAAAATACGTTAGAGGGGAGATTCGAACATGAACCTAATGCATGGATGT
>NW_020630924.1:531-777 GCF_003573695.1 Papaver somniferum
TGTAGATTGGTGAATTCATCGTTCCTATAAAGTTTTCGACTTATAATAGTCCACTCGCGACCAACTATCGAGCTCAGAGCCTGGTTCAGTGTCTAATTTGTGGTGTGTTTAAGGTTTCGGAGAATATTCCGATGAATTCTTACTTGTAGATGGGTGGATTCATCGTTCTTACGCAGTTTCCGACTTATTGTAGTCTACTCGCGGCCAGGTTCAATGTCGAAGTTAACAAATTTGTGGTGTGTTTAA
>NW_020630925.1:0-457 GCF_003573695.1 Papaver somniferum
CCATTACTCAAACATCTTTTCAAAATCTTCTTCCATAACTCCATCAGATCTTCTCTTTAATGAAAGATATCTCATGAATAATTTCTTTCTCCGTTATCACAAATCTTCTTTATTTGCTAGAATAAAATCCTAGGGATATTATCTTTTTTTATTTTTTAAATAAAACCCCAGATTTTCTTTCTCCTTTTCAATAAAACCAACTCATAAATATACTATCTCTTTTACCTTCAAGATATGGAAACTTTCTGTATAATAGGCAAGAAGATATCTTTTCCTCGAATCTTTAAAATCTCCCATAAATTCCGTGAATCTGTTTCAAAATGAAGAAGGAGAGGGTGCCTCTATCCATTTGCTGGGTGCCTTTAACAAGATTGGTGCTCTTATCTGAAATGAGGATGCCTTTAACACTTTTAAGCCAATTCTTCCAAAAATGTTTATTCCCCAAAAATACCTACAA
>NW_020630925.1:468-1000 GCF_003573695.1 Papaver somniferum
TGAGGATGCCTTTAACACTTTAAAGCCAACTCTTCCAAAAATGTTTATTCCCCAAAAATACCTACAAACACAAAAAAACACTGTAAATAAATACGAAATCGAGTGCCAACAATATATAGTATTGAGATCAATTTGGAAACAAAAATGTGTCTATCAACTCGATATTATAGGTTTGACTTAATTATGAAGGAAAGTCTTGCAATGTTGAGTATTTCCCAAATATTCTTAATTTCCAATACGGTGTTTCTAATCTTATTCTTGAAAAAGAGGATACTGAAATGACGATGGTACCATAGTCTATAATAATCTTTTCGACATCAACCCAAAAGGTCGATACAATACAACAACAAGTTATACACATGATAATAGTTACAGTATAAAACCGATATACTATGTGATCACTATCAAGTGCCTTGGATTAGCGTACTAGTGTATTTACTTTTAATTATAATAAAACCATTATAATTGTGAAAAGCAAAAATGGATCACACAACAAGATTTTATTAATGAGGAACCCGCAAATGCATAAAAA
>NW_020630926.1:0-554 GCF_003573695.1 Papaver somniferum
CAACCGAGGGTCGTAGCTCTCTGGTTTGTAACAAATATAATTGTTACAAACCCGGTTTTGAATTATTTCTCCCTTTTCATCATTTGTAAACACCCTTTGAGCAATAATAATGATTTTTGAGCGTGTTTCCAACAACATGATGAGCTAGACCCCATCACTGGGACAACGGAGGAAGCAACTTTTCATGATTGTGGCAAATGAATTAATTCTTTTATTGACTTTTTGCATAGATTTAATTGCTTTATGATTTCTGTTAATTATTTGTTATTTTTTTAAATGCCGCATGCTTAGTTCTAAATACTTTAGATGCGTCATGCTTTTAACTAACAAATAATATTTTACGAAATCTATTTTTGGCAAAAAAACTATAGTCACAACTTCTTTTGTTTGAGCTATATTGTCTAGAGTTAATGACTGAACCATAACAATATGAAAAGTAGTGGAATCCCGCGTCTCAGCGTCTCTTCATCTTGTGACATAATTTGTATATTTTTAGTGTTTTTCCTTTATTAATCCTAAAAACAATTTCAACAAGTCTGAGTGAACGAATCATC
>NW_020630926.1:565-1306 GCF_003573695.1 Papaver somniferum
TGTTTTTCCTTTATTAATCCTAAAAACAATTTCAACGAGTGTGAGTGAACGAATCATCTTACTACAACATCATTGAAAAATACCATCAATAGGTCTATAATCTGCTGCACAAGTGATAGACACATTTATGTGTCTATTTTGTTCTCAATTTTCTGTATTGTTAGACTCGATTAAGTACTTATTGTGTTATTTTGTGTTCTTGTAGGAAATTTTAGAGAAATAAGCCCTTGCGGTGAAATGGGCTCAAAAAGCAGTGTTTTACAGCCCGGATAAATGCACCGGAAGCGTCCCAGAAATGTCCCGGAGGAACCCAGAAAAATTACTATTTCCACCCCAATTGATATTCGTACCCCAGCACTCTGGATAAGGGGCACCTTCTTCAACAATTTGAATTTGTGTTTTTGGCGGGAAATGAAGTTTTCAACTGGCAGAATTTTGATTGTCAAAATAAATGGGTTAGAGTGCGATTCAATCGCTGAAACTTGGTAGGAAGTTATGATCTAGCCTAAGGAAGATAGTTTGGGTGTCGAATTTTATCGGAATTGGCTGGAAATATCGATTTGATTCTCGAGCTCAAAACAGAGCTACACGGACTGAACATACCCTGTACACGCTGTTGTGTGTGTTTTGGCTATGCATGGAAGTGATTAAGGGACGTTCGATGACATACTAGGCGTGGGAGAGCTGAATTGGAGTGTGCAGAACCAATTCTAACGTGTGACAGAGTTAATTTTGGAAATT
>NW_020630926.1:1430-1550 GCF_003573695.1 Papaver somniferum
GGGGGATGAAGAGTTTGGGGTCGAGACAGAGCCGAGAGGAACGAGAAAGAAAAAGTTGCAGAGCTTGTCTCTGCTGCTGCCATTAAAGGAGAACACGAAGAACAAAGCACCAACAAAGGC
>NW_020630926.1:1561-2332 GCF_003573695.1 Papaver somniferum
GTTCTTTGTAACGGTGTTTGCAACAATTAAAAACGTTGCAAACACCCGATTTTCATTATTTTCTCCTTTTCATCATTTGTACACCTCCTTTGAGCAATGAAATCAACTTTTGAGCGTGTTTCCAATATGCGGAGCTAGAACCCAACACTGAGACAACGGATGAAGCAACTTTTCATATTCTTGTGGTTCAGTCATTAACTCTAGACAATATAGCTCAAACAAAAGAAGTTGTGACTCTAATTCTTTGCCAAAACTAGATTTCTTAAAACATTATATGTAAGTCGTAAGCATGACGCATCAAAAGTAATTTAAACTAAGCATGCGACATCAGACAAAATAACAAATAATTAATAGAAATAATTAAACAATTAAATCTATGCAAAAAGTCATATAAAGAATTAATTCATTTACCACAAACATGAAAAGTTTCTTCCTCCGTTGTCTCAGTGATGGGTTCTAACTCCGCATATTGGAAACACGCTCAAAAGTTGATTTCATTGCTCAAAGGAGGTGTACAAATGATGAAAAGGAGAAAATAATGAAAATCGGGTGTTTGCAACGTTTTTAATTGTTACAAACACCGTTACAAAGAACGATAACTGAAAAGTGATGTAGTATGTATGACCCACAGACGACTGTCGTTGTTACTGTAGGTTAAACGACTGCCTCTGTTGGTGCTTTGTTCTTCGTGTTCTCCTTTAATGGCAGCAGCAGAGACAAGCTCTGCAACTTTTTCTTTCTCGTTCCTCTCGGCTCTGTCTCGACCCCAAA
>NW_020630926.1:2458-3000 GCF_003573695.1 Papaver somniferum
TCGAACGTCCCTTAATCACTTCCATGCATAGCCAAAACACACACAACAGCGTGTACAGGGTGTGTTCAGTCCGTGTAGCTCTGTTTTGAGCTCGAGAATCAAATCGATATTTCCAGCCAATTCCGATAAAATTCGACACCCAAACTATCTTCCTTGGGCTAAATCATAACTTCCTACCAAGTTTCAGCGATTGAATCGCACTCTAACCCATTCATTTTGACAATCAAAATTCTGCCAGTTGAAAACTTCGTTTCCCGCCAAAAACACAAATTCAAATTGTTGAAGAAGGTGCCCCTTATCCAGAGTGCTGGGGTGCGAATATCAATTTGGGTGAAAATAGTAATTTTTCTGGGTTCCTCCGGGACATTTCTGGGACGCTTCCGGTGCATTTATCCGGGGTGTAAAACACTGCTTTTTGAGCCCATTTCGCCGCAAGGGATTATTTCTCTAAAATTTCCTACAAGAACACAAAATAACACAATAAGTACTTAATCGAGTCTAACAATACAGAAAATTGAGAACAAAATAGACACATAAATGCG
>NW_020630927.1:0-458 GCF_003573695.1 Papaver somniferum
AAATTATCTTCTTTCTACAGTGCATAAAATAATGAGTTACATTTCTAATAATGCATATAACTGGAACAGTTAAAGTTGCATATGTTGTTATCGAGCATCACCATATAGCGCACGTGACCTAAAACATGAAGAACTATATTTGTGTCTACTGAGTTTGTTTGGGCATCTGATATAAGAATTATACGCTCTCATCAATAGTTTTTACTTGATTAGTTACAACCATACTAAGTTGCAGTACTAAAAGAAAACTCACTTAATTACTGAATGTCCAAACTACATAAGAAAGAAAATAACACTTAACAAATAAAATGATATGAGAGGGGTTTTGGAGCTACCAATTGATAAGCACGAAAATGTTACCCATATTTATATTAGATAGGACTCAATATTTTGATTAATGACATTATTTTAGTGCTTTTGCAGAAAGTACAAGTGAATTCGATCATCCAGCGAATAAA
>NW_020630927.1:469-1000 GCF_003573695.1 Papaver somniferum
ATATCACCTCCATGACCACGTGCAAATGAAGAAAAAGGAAAGATTAATATATCTTGTCCTTACATAAGTTCTCTTGCTATATTTATATAAAGAATCTAAAGGAATATTTGAAGCCAACTGACGTCATTTTGCAAATACAGTTAAGGTGGGACCCAGAACATGCAAGAAAATATCATGTTTTCTAAATGAAATTCATATACTATGGAAAGTGGAGATTCGGTGATACTTTACAATGTCTCGTCATATTATGACACGCGTCACAACATCATTGGGTGAATTTATATTTTCGTGACATGTGGCAGACTTCTATTGGGAGGTGATGTGGCGACGAAGAAGAAAAACGTGAGTTCATTTGTGAGCTATATTTATGTGTTGTTTCAAAATATACTAGGGGGCGCCCGGCCACAGAGCTGGGAGGGAAACATGAGAAGGATTTTGGAGTTTTGTTTTCGATTCTTCGTTTTTCTTTAGTTAAAGTTTGATTTTAATATGTTTATGGTTTTTGAGAAAGCCATGTCTAGCTAGAGTTAT
>NW_020630928.1:0-657 GCF_003573695.1 Papaver somniferum
CAAAAGCATTCCTTAGTTTATTTAAACATTTGTTCAAGAACAACCGACTTTAGATATAACCTGCTCAAGTTCGCGGACTTAATCTCATGGAAGGAGTTCACAAACTCCACCAGAAATTCTCGGGTCGAGAACTCCCGCCAGTTCGCGGACTGAGTTCGCGGACTTGGCTCACGCCACTTCCTTTTCTCTTGATCAACAAAATTCGCAAACTTTGGTTCAATAAATAAGGACTTATACATATATGTGTTTCCACAACAATGCTTATATCCACAATGGTTATGTAATCTAAACTCTCATTTCAATCATTGAAACATTCTCAGAGGACGGATATAACCGTTAGTCACAGACCATTTTTCGTCAGAGCAATTTTAAAAGTGATTGAAACATAACATGACTTTCGTCACTAGGTAAAGATGAATTCGGCTAAAGCGAAAGCTTACCAACACATATTTCGAGAAATAGATAGGCGAGATAAACTCGGCTCGAAATAGCAAATATGCATAATGAAAGTCTATATATCAAAACGACTTTTGTCTCAAGAGTAGGAGATACAATAGATAGACTTTTGAGTGACAGATAAGTTCAAGTCTCCACATACCTTTTAGTCGATGAAGATCCACCAGTTCCTTGAGTAGTCCTTCGTCTTGTATGATGATT
>NW_020630928.1:668-1000 GCF_003573695.1 Papaver somniferum
TTTTAGTCGACGAAGATCCACCAGTTCCTTGAGTAGTCCTTCGTTTTGTATTATGATTGCCATGGTGTCTTGATCTTAACTACACTTTCTATACTAATCCAAGACCTTAGCTCTAATAGGCTAGTAATCAAGACTTATAATTTTGATCACTAATGTTGACAAACATGCTTGAGATAGAAACGCATGCGAGTTCGACCGAGCAATGCTCTAACAACTTAAATATGGGAATTTCATCTCCCAACACATCTTCGTCATCTTCCTTTTGACGAAATGGTCACTTACTTATATTTGAACCTAGACTTAATCATGGGAGTACTATCAGGATGCATATC
>NW_020630929.1:0-302 GCF_003573695.1 Papaver somniferum
ACCTATTCACCGGTCACTAGAATCACTTCTATCCGGATGCTGATTGCTATTGCTTCTATTTATGATTTGGCATATACATCAGATGGATGTTAAGACTGTTTTTTATATGGTGAATTGAATGAAGAAATTTATATGGACCAACCTGAAGGTTTTGTTGTGAAAGGTTTTGAAGATAAAGTACGCAAACTGAAAAAATCTTTGTATGGTTTAAAAAAAGCACCTAAACAGTGGCATGAAAAATTTAATCATGTAATGATATCTAATGGCTTCAAGGTTAATGAATCTGATAAATGTGTTTACAT
>NW_020630929.1:502-898 GCF_003573695.1 Papaver somniferum
GACATCAAAGTGTGGTTGTTATTTCTGAATTGCACTCACTGTTGACGGTTCAAGACATTGTGTTCACCGAAACAACAAGCAGTTCCGGTAACCTCTCACTATGTTAAGGTTCAATCTCTGGAACACCTTAGCCTAATTTTGATGTAATATGTTTTCTCGTATTTCGTCGATATGTTTTATCATTCATGTGGGGGATTGTTAGAAAAAACGATTTAAAATTACCAATTTTTCCTTGGACTATGTTTTGATCCCTAGACCTATTGCCCATTAATTGTTTTTTCTTTTGAATAGATAAAACAATAGTCCCACATTGACTAAAATCTAAAGAGTTTTAGACATAAATACCATAGAATTGGCTATAAGGGCATGGCCCTTGGGTCATTAGACTTTTGTGCT
>NW_020630930.1:0-300 GCF_003573695.1 Papaver somniferum
AAAAAAAAAAAAAAAAAAAAAAAAAAAAAAAAAAAAAAAAAAAAAAAAAAAAAAAAAAAAAAAAAAAAAAAAAAAAAGAGAAAAAAAAATATCAGAAAAATACAAAAAAATCAAGTATTTATCAATTTCATCATCTCTTGTTCCAAAAATAAAAAGAGAATAGTCAATGTAATTAAGAGTCATGTAAATAGTCATCTTTTGTGTTTTTGTGTTGTAAACAAGGAGGGTGTATGCCATTGATGTACAACGCGAGTAATTGTGAAATACCTCCAACTCATTCACAATTCTCGTAAAGTCCGG
>NW_020630931.1:0-343 GCF_003573695.1 Papaver somniferum
AAAAAAAAAAAAAAAAAAAAAAAAAAAAAAAAAAAATCAAATCAATCAAGTATTTATTTATTCCATGTTTTGTCATGTTAAAGACAATAGTTCTCTCTTGTTCCAAAAATAAAAGAGAGTAATCAATGTAAATAAGAGTCATGTACAGAGTCATCTTTTTATTGTAAATAATCTTGTAATAAGCAAGGAGGGTGCAGCCATCGATGTATAACGCGGGTAAACAGAAATATCACCAACTCATTGGGTGAACATTCACAATTCTCGTAAAGCCGGACAGCTAGCTTGGCTTAGAATTCGGTTCTTAGCCTAAAAACTATCTCTTGGTGATTAGTAGTCATAACTT
>NW_020630932.1:0-480 GCF_003573695.1 Papaver somniferum
TATGCTTCAGAAGTCTTATCATGGGATAATGAAGACTTATCGTTTAGTTACACTTTGATCGTGCTGGTGTTGAATCAATGTGTCATCGTCGAGATATTTGTGCTGAAGCTGTACTCTTTGATTGGGAGTACAATTTGATGGCTTTTTTAGATGCTTGAGCGTTGAAGCGTATATTCCTTAAGCATCGAATGTCTTAGGGGTTTGATCGTCTCGGCCCTGGAGTATCTTATGTTGATTCAGCATCCCTTTCGTTGCAGTAGTGGGATTCGACACTTGTGCAGACATCGGAGCTTTCTGATTTTGTGGAACACATGGACTTGCAGGAGAAACGCCCAAAGTGTTCTTTGCCATGTTTGGACGTCAGTAATGAATATTTCAGTGCTTGATTCGGAGAAACGTCAGATTCAACCACTTGGTAAAATACTAATGCGGTGAAGCTACCATTCATAACGTCTTGTAGAGTTGCTAGCATAATTAAGT
>NW_020630932.1:491-1000 GCF_003573695.1 Papaver somniferum
GGTAAAATACTAATGCGGTGATGCTGCCACTCATAACGTCTTGTAGAGTTGCTAGCATAATTAAGTCCCCATGCTAGGATAGCATCTGGGGAAATAAATGACATAGACATGGTATGAGACTTGCCTGAGCGCGGAACCTCTTGATGAATGTCTATGCATATTTTGCAGGTTCTTGCTTCAACCTCGTCGAAATTACTCAAAGTACTCTGATGAAGGAATGTCCGTCAAATCTTCTGGATTAGAACTTTCTTCGTTGGAGAGATGTGTAACCAAAGGCGCTTTGTAAGTATTCATCTTTTCAGCATGGATCCACGCTCGTCTGAAGGACATGTCATATCCTGGATCTTCTTGATTGATTATGTGAAACTTGGTTTCTGTCCAGGTTGAACTTATGTTCACTTTGAGAATGATGTAGCCATAAGTATTTCCGAGCGCTCCTTCAAGGTCTCTGATTGAGATGGAGCATGAGTATCTTCTTGTCGAGTGATGCATGTGGATCCGATGGTTTT
>NW_020630933.1:0-444 GCF_003573695.1 Papaver somniferum
CAAACTCAACTAGATTAATTACAAGAGAACCTATAATTAATCTAATTGGAATACACAACCAAACTAATCACCGAAGCAATCAATTTAATTGTCAAATGATTTTGCTCGACAAAAGAATACTTTCGGAGCAAATAACTAAATAACCAATCAAGATGATTAATTTAGTTCAAGAATGCTCAACATATAGCATCTCATGGAACAACCAACAAGGCCAATATTAATCGACATAGTTGTAAGGTGCTCAACATAAGATACACAATGGAGCCTTCACGGTAAAACATAACAAAATGGATCAATGAAGATCAATACCGTGGATAACATACAAGGATCTATTCTATTTTCCATCACTATTTGCATAACGACATAATAGACTTTATCCTTGTCAAACAAAAGATTTCATCACTGCATAGGCATAACTTTTATATTTGTCAAAAGTCCATTCGT
>NW_020630933.1:455-1000 GCF_003573695.1 Papaver somniferum
ATCCTATTTTCCATCAAATACATGACTGCATAGGCATAACTTTTGTATTTGTCAAAAGTCCATTCGTCCTTTCATCAATACGAATACCAATTTATGAACGACTTTACTTTTGACAACATATGGGACCTTCAAGTTCACGGATGCAAACAATACATATCCCATAAACAATTGCAATATCACAAAATCATAAAGATTAATACTGCAATAACAATCTTTGCCCTTATGTTTATGGGTGAAAACTATTTCTGCCGGTTTTGGTAATGCAGATGATAAATGAATCTAAACCCTAAACAAATGCACTGCACAGGAGTGCTTGTGATTCGAGAAATCAATTTGTACAACTCTGGCTTAAACCAAGAAATGGCCGTTCCATACTTGCTTCGGTCACAAAGTGAAGGAGATGGGATTGATCTTAGGGAGGGAAGCGAAGAAGGTATTGAGAATGTGGAGGTGTTGGCTGTTTATGACTTGTATCAGAAAGCTGAACTGGCTTGCAGAATATAAGCTATCAGTTCTGGTGTTTGGATACGATTGTATCAACACTT
>NW_020630934.1:0-602 GCF_003573695.1 Papaver somniferum
GACTCCTACGACCAACTCACAGAAAAATTTCTAGCAACATACATGTACAACAAGGTTGTCAATACCGGCATGGACAAGCTATTCTCGCTGGAGATGAAATACAAAGAGACCATCAGAGAATATACTGATAGATGGCATAAGATTTGCCAAGATATTGGCAACGTAGATCCCGTGGTTAGTATCAACTGCTACAAATGGGAGATGGACATGATGAGTCATTTGTTTGTCGAGATCTACGGAACCATCCCAACCACCGAAGGAGATCTCCGGATAATCATAGAAAATCACGCAAGGTTAGAAGAAATTCAGCGTGAAAATCCCAGAGCTCATACTCAACGTCCCAAACGCACAAATTCCGTGGATCAAGCCAGCGGGTCCAAAAGAGGAATCACAGAAGAGCGTCCCAACGAGGAAAGGAAATAACGAAGGGATGATTGACGAAAAAATGATCGAAAATTTGAAGATCAAGTCTATACCAAGCTGAATACCAGTTATTCGCGCATCCTGAGAGAGATCAAGGGGAGAGAGAACCTCGATTGGCCATGGTCCAAGGGAAAGCAGCCTCCTAGATCATAAAAATCCAAGGAATACTGTGAATACAA
>NW_020630934.1:613-1000 GCF_003573695.1 Papaver somniferum
ATGGTCCAAGGGAAAGCAGCCTCCTAGATCAGAAAAATCCAAGGAATACTGTGAATACCACTGTTTCAACGGTCATCAAACAGAAAAGTGCAAAAATCTCAAGATAATGATTCAAAAACTAATCGACGCAGGAGACCTGAAGCAATATATACAGAAGACTGATAACGAAGATAGAACCAAGAGAGGCAAGCAGGTTCAATTACCAGAAGGCAACCGCACCCTCAATACGATTTCATGTTCATAGGTTCAAGGACCATCCCTAACCGCCCAAATTGGGAAGAGATTGAGAAACCAATTCGAAGATTATTGTGAGCTTTATAAGATCGATGGGAAAGAGGTAAACGAGCACGAACAATGGATGGACGCGCCCATGACCTTCGATGCGGA
>NW_020630935.1:0-537 GCF_003573695.1 Papaver somniferum
TTATATAACAAAATATAATGCGGAAAATAAATAACACAGACACCAGAATTTTGTTAACGAGGAAACCGCAAATGCAGAAAAACCCCGGGACCTAGTCCAGATTGAACACCATACTGTATTAAGCCGCTACAGACACTAGCCTACTACCAATTAACTTCAGACTGGACTGTAGTTGAAACCTAATCAATCTCACATTGATTCAAGGTACAGTTACACTCCTTACGTCACTGATCCCTGCAGGATACTACACACTTGATTTCCTTAGCTGATCTCACCCACAACCAAGAGTTGCTACGACCCAAAGTCGAAGACTTGATAAACAAATCTGTGTCACACAGAAAAGTCTATAGGATTGAATAAATCTGTCTCCCACAAAAATACCCAAGAGTTTTTGTTCCGTCTTTTGATAAATCAAGGTGAACAGGAACCAATTGATAAACCGGACTTATATTCCCGAAGAACAACCTAGTATTATCAATCACCTCACAATAAACTTAATCGACTAGCGAAACAAGTTATTGTGGAATCACAAACGAT
>NW_020630935.1:548-1000 GCF_003573695.1 Papaver somniferum
AACCTAGTATTATCAATCACCTAACAATAAACTTAATCGACTAGCGAAACAACTTATTGTGGAATCACAAACGATGAGACGAAGGTGTTTGTGATTACTTTTCTATCTTACCTATCAGAGATATAAATCTCAAGCCAATTTTACAATTGCACTCAATCACGATAGAAACAACAAGATTAGATCACGCAACTACAAAGAGAATAGTTGGGTCGGGCTTCACAATTCCAATGAAGTATTCAAGTCGTTAACCTACAGGGTATCGAGAATAAACCTAAGGTTAAAGGAGAATCAACTCTAGTTATGCAACTAGTAACACACATGAGGTGTGGGGATTAGGTTTTCTAGTTTCTAGAGTTCTCCTTTATATAGTTTTCAAATCAGGGTTTGCAATCCAAGTTACCTTGGTAACAAAGCATTCAATAATCACCGTTAGATGAAAAACCCGATTCAAT
>NW_020630936.1:0-178 GCF_003573695.1 Papaver somniferum
CTTTTTCCAGAATAATCTTCAATTCCTCCCTGTTTCTAGCGCCATTATGTAGTTGCAGGAAATCCTACACTACACCCCTCATACGATTTCATTGTTGATCAACTCATTTTTAGGTTTATATTCTTAATTTTATTGATTAATTTTTGAATGTTCTTACAAGAAAGATAAAGAAGTCAAG
>NW_020630936.1:189-414 GCF_003573695.1 Papaver somniferum
AAGATAAAGAAATCAAGAATAATCTCTACTCTGAACTTTCTCTCTCCTATTTACTTGTTTCTTACTCAAAAAAGATCTCTCTCTTCTTTACGAATCAAGGTAAAGATGCACGCACTATCAAGGTAAAGATAGTCGGACCTAGCTTCACGAATCCCCAAAGCGAAGTCCTTCACTCGTAGAACTAATTATGTTTATCAGAGGAAACCTAGGTCAAAAAAGGACGAC
>NW_020630936.1:614-1000 GCF_003573695.1 Papaver somniferum
GCAAGACTATCACATCTTTCTCGTGACCTTAGATGACGTCATTTATTCTATCATTTCTGAAACTGTTCTGCGACGCTATTGTGTTGTACCATTGATAATTTCGCTGAGACATAATTGTTGCAAGATTCTATTGTTAATCCTTGAAAACGTTGGGTAAGGACCAAGGAGAACTCCCGGAGACTCAACAAAATCTTGCAAAATCTCAGATCGACATCCAGACTTATCTGAAAATGCCTTTAAAGTTACCAGTAGGGATAGATACAACAAATCCAGATCGAGTACACATTTCCTAAAGAAGCAGTACTAAAACTGCTGAGAATAGCACTGGCGGGATCTTTCCTGCAATCGACCTCACCGGAGAAGATAAAGTTCATTACAAACGCGAC
>NW_020630937.1:0-343 GCF_003573695.1 Papaver somniferum
TGAAGCCCCAGTTCGTTTAGGACGCATAACACGGCCGGAAGGTAAAATGAAGCGTCTAGGACGACCGAAACTCACATGGGATGAACTGATTATACGGTACTTGACTGACCGAGGCTTGGCGAGAGATTTGGTGCTCGATAGAACTGCATGGAAAGCAGCGATCCACGTGAAGGAGGTATGTCCACGAGGTACGTGAGTTGACCCTATTACTTTTAAATCTCTCTTTTTCCTTTTTAGTTGAATTGTCTGAACCGTGAACATGTAAACAGGCATGTCATAATTGTGAATGGGGGACCCCCAGTAGCTCTGCAGCTCGCAGGATTGTGAAGCCCCCCCCCCCCCC
>NW_020630937.1:354-1000 GCF_003573695.1 Papaver somniferum
ATACGAACACGACACAGAATGTGTTAAGGATTACTCTTACCTCCGGGTAAGTAACATCTAGGCCTGCAGGTAGTCGGTGTAAAAACTTCGCCGCATCTCTGGAGATAAGATCGTTACGTGGTTTATCTCCGCCCGACCTAGTACTTGCTACTGAAAAAGGGCTCTGGTTTCTGGTTTATGGGGTTGAGGGGAGAGAGAATATAAGTAAATTTTTATTTTAATAAGTATCTTCATTGATATTTATATTAACATTTATTTTAATGCAATTATCACTTTATTGTACCAGAGTAATTCACATTTGAAATATATATTTTTTAAGTAATTGTAAAATGAAAAAACCCGGATGATGTATGTTGGATGGGAGTATCCAAAAATAAAAACTCTTGTCCATACTCAAATAAAAAAAATTTGTCATCTCAGCAAATTTTGGTACGTACAAATATTATTGGAGATAAATTTTTTTCCAGACATGATTGAAGATATTCTTAATTAGTGGATGACATTAGAGAAATATTTGGTTATATGTAGGACCCTTTGAAGAGCTGACCAAGTCAGGAGCCTAACTCATGTCCTTGGTAACATCTTGATATATAACATAACAGTTTTACGTATTTCTTCCTGATATTTCAATCTGTATGAGATAATT
>NW_020630938.1:0-380 GCF_003573695.1 Papaver somniferum
TCGTGTTGAGAAAGCGTTGCTTGACTTAGGAGCCAGTGTGAACTTACTTCCGTACCATGTGTACCTTAAGCTAGGACTTGGTGAGATGAAACCTACCCAGGTAACACTTCAGTTAGCTGATAGGTCCGTTAAAGTTCCTCGTGGTGTGATCGAGGATGTTCTCATAGAGGTTGACAAGTTTATTTATCCAGTGGATTTTATTATCCTAGATACCCAACATGTTCCTGACCCAGAGAACCAAATACCAGTGATTTTAGATCGCCCGTTTTTAGCCACGTCTAATGCGATCATAAACTGTCGAAATGGTATTATGAATCTATCTTTTGGTAATATGATTATTGAGTTGAATATTTTTAATGTACATTCTGAGATAGATGACA
>NW_020630938.1:391-791 GCF_003573695.1 Papaver somniferum
TCTAATGCGATCATAAACTGTCGAAATGGTATTATGAATCTATCTTTTGGTAATATGACTATTGAGTTGAATATTTTTAATGTCAATAAGCTACATTCTGAGCTAGATGACACGTGCATTGAAGAGGTCAACATGATAGGAACCTTAGTTTCGAAGTCTGTACCAAACACCGAATCGGAAGATCCATTAGAGAGTTGTCTAGCCCGTTTTAGCATGGATTTCGACGATGATAGCAACATTGAACAAGTAAGTGCTCTGTTGGATTCCATTCCTATGTTAGATACTGATAGATGGAAATCTAGTTTTGAACCATTACTAGCTACCGAATCTACCTTAAGCCCTTATTTCGAAGAGCCTAAAGATCCTTCTAAGTTGGACCCCAATTATGCATTTGTAGGCC
>NW_020630939.1:0-579 GCF_003573695.1 Papaver somniferum
TATTATGTCACTTCTAAAATTGTTCTGCGACGCTGTTGTGTTGTGTTGTTGATAATTTCGCTGAGGCATTATTGCTGCGAGATTCTGATCCTACATCTTTCCTCTTCTCATATCTTCTCTGCAAAGTAGAGAATGATGTGAGAAATGCCACAGTTGTTCATCTCTTCATATTCTGCATTTATCACACGTATTCTTTCTTCCATCTGTTTCTTGACATGTCTTCTGTAACCGTTACTTTTCAACCGCTCATGTCTTTTCGTCTTAATGATGTTTATTTGTTAGAGTAAAAAATCTTCTTTATATATTCTTCTTACTCTTCTTTCCACTTTATTTTTACTTTCTCTTCTCTTTTTACTCTCTCATCTCTGCAACTATATTGTTCTTCCGTAAGTTCCGCTACTGTAACCCTTCCCTCTTCAATCTTCTTACTAATTATTCATTCCCATACTCTATATTCAAATATGCCTCCAAGTGGCCATAAACATGAGAAAAACTTAAAAGACGTCCAAAAAGATCTTGCAGAGAAAGGTTTCACACTTTCTACCATTCCTGGTGAAAGTGCCAAATCAATTCTTTCTA
>NW_020630939.1:590-1000 GCF_003573695.1 Papaver somniferum
AGATCTTGCAGAGAAAGGTTTCACACTTTCTACCATTCCTGGTGAAAGTGCCAAATCAATTATTTCTATCAAACTTTTCTATGATCAATATTGTGATGATCAATCAATCATAATTTTGCTAGGTCAAATTCTCGCAGGTCTCCCCATTCCTCTTTATGACCCAGATATTCCTATGTTCTATGAAATTCTCGCTCACTCGGGATTTTCGCGAGCTATCTTCCAATTGAGTGGGGATTGCATCCGTCTGATGTTAGAGTTCGCTAATCGTGGTACTGGTAAAGGATATATGTACTCCAAAGAACTTAGGGATCCTAAATTCGCAGACTTGGAGATAATTGCCGAGAAATACACAATAGCGAGTTTCTTTGAAAATTACGAATTGATCTCCATGAAGAAAGAGAATACTCGCT
>NW_020630940.1:0-418 GCF_003573695.1 Papaver somniferum
TTAATCATACGGCCAACTTGTGTGGTCGTGATTGTTTCTGAGACTGATATGGTCAGTCCAGATTCAAATATGCTTAATCGGGCTAGTATAACACACCGAGAGTTGTAGCCTGTACAAGTATTTCGTGCATGCCTCATTAGTGAGACTTGGGGATTCTTGTTACTCTGCTGAGAGTAACACTCAGTCGTCATGTCGCACCAATAATGAGAGTTCAGTGGGAACAACACAGGAAATACAAGGCTAAGCATGCATTAATAATGCTATAAATTCACAGGGTACATGGGATTGTTGCCACATGCTCCATTCTAGGTAAATTAGCGAAGTGAAGAAGTATTCATCATTTTATCAGTGGCTTTATCCTTTGCAGGATGTCAGCGCATAAATTTGGTTTCACAATTTTAGCCCTGAACTAAAATCC
>NW_020630940.1:429-1000 GCF_003573695.1 Papaver somniferum
TTATCCTTTGCAGGATGTCAGCGCATAAATTTGGTTTCATAATTTTAGCCTTGAACTAAAATCCACCATCAACAGATGTATACAGATAATACTCTAGTGGTTAGACTTGGTCATAACATTGTGATCAAAGTGGTGAAGGAATTTATTGAATTACGAAGTATAACGCTTATCTTTTGAACTTCATAAATACGACATCGATATAATCTATTGTATATAGTTGTTGATTATGTGTGCATGATACATGTATGATTTCAACCTAGGAAACAATGTTTCCTAAAAATATTTCACGTTCTCCAAAATATATTATTACTTCAATTTGTGGATTTCTCAGCAGATTTCCATGAATTGTTATGAATATTTTCCTTCCGAACATATGGGCCACCACCGGTTAGCTCTGAGAAAATTGGCATGAGTGTACATATCAATAATGCTCTAAAGAGAAAGATATGGATCAAAGAGGATTAATGGAAGAAAGAGGAATAAAATAAAAAAGACTTTTGACGGGACCGATGCCAGCCAGTTGGCTGGTTCGATTGGCCTGTCCCACCACTTTTTTTATTTTTTCCCTTTA
>NW_020630941.1:0-546 GCF_003573695.1 Papaver somniferum
CAATTGTTTATGGGTGAAAACTATTCCTGCCGAATTTGGTAATTTGGGGTGTGTGGATGAGGAATGAATCTAAACCATAAACAAATGCACTGCATGGGAGTGCTTTGTGATTCGAGAAATCAATCTGTACAATTCTGGCCTAAACCAAGAAATGGCCGTTCCAAACTTGCTTCGGTCACAAAGTGAAGGAGATGGGGTTGATCTTAGGGAGGGAAGCGAAGAAGGTGTTGAGATTGTGTTGGCTATGTATGACTTGTATCAGAAAGCTGAACTGGCTTGCAGAATGTAAGCTATCAGTTCCGGTGTTTGAATACAATTGTATCAACACTTGCTTATGTTGTCTTGTCTTGTTTGAAAATAGGGAGGAAAACCTATTTATACAAGTCATTGAGCCTAACCCACGTCTCTCATGGGAAGTGGAGAAAGTGGAGTGATGAAGTAGTGGAGTTGCGTGTATTAGTGTTACACGATCAGTCTTTCCCACTTCTCCCATCATCTTTAACCGTCCATAACTTCCTGACACGTTCTTGTGATGGCGCGTTGTGC
>NW_020630941.1:557-1000 GCF_003573695.1 Papaver somniferum
CCCACTTCTCCCATCATCACTAACCGTCCATGACTTCCTGACACGTTCTTGTGATGGCGCGTTGTGCGCTGCACGCTGTAAACCGCCAGACCAATACCCCAGTATGTATCCCCCAGTTTGTGACATGATTGATGTCTCGATTGTGTGGATCGTGGGGCCCACAGGAAGTAACATGTAATGCTAGGTTAAATAACTAAGTTATTTGGGAATTTGATACTTGTAAAATATCACGTGAATTCTATGCATTAATGCATTGAATGTATTTAGCATGAGTGAAACATCGTTGTTTTAAGGCTTAATGGAGTAAGTCACGATTAAGCGTCTTAAAATAGATGCATGTCTAGCCATCTTCAAGTGATCGTTTAGGGCTGTACAGGTAAGTCCTGACTTGGCCGATCACTTGGTGTGGTAGAGTGATGGATGGTAATCACCACGACACCTCA
>NW_020630942.1:0-366 GCF_003573695.1 Papaver somniferum
TAGTCACACTCGTCGCTACCAAAGCACTAGTTATTCTTCCAACAAATTCAAATCAACGAATTGTCTTGGCTGATTATATCGAACCAGGGCTCTCTGAATCTCCAAATACCTTGAAACAAACACCTTTATTTCACGATATCCTTTCTTACTTCCTTCAACTCATCAAGAACATAAAAATACTTCTGAGAGTTAGAAGGTACAAACTTTGCCTTTCTTGTTCCTTTTCTTTTCAAAGGCCTAGAAACAGGAGATTTTTCTTTTTCCTTGATTGAGGGTTTCACAATCATATTGACATCTTTTCTCTCCATAGACACAATCCTAGAGAACAGTTATAACCAACTGATTTTTGTGGATGGAATTCACAAT
>NW_020630943.1:0-579 GCF_003573695.1 Papaver somniferum
AATTTAGTCTTATTTTCATTTTTTTATTATGGTTTTGAGATATTATTTTCAGATCTGAGTTTTTTATTTGTGGCAATTGCATCAATTGGTATGATCTTGCTTAAATTGGAATGATGTGTTGGATTAGATCTACTAGTTACAGTTTATTAGTAATCAAATTTTGGATGTTTGATTGCTTATCCGTAAATTGATTCGATGTATTTTTGACGATCTGTTTGGTATGATATTTTGGCTATTAAATACGTTATGGGAAAATTTGATATGTTAATTTGAGATCGAAAATTGTTTAAATTACTTAGTAATATAGTCATGGATTGGGGTTATTCAAGGATACAAGCTTGAAATGCTTATCTGGAATGTTATTTATTGATGTATAAAGAATGAATTGAGGCCTTTCAGTAAAAAAAAAAAAGAGAAATGAATTGGGTGTATATTTGGTGTACTGTCATAAAAATTGAGTACAGTTTTTATAGACTGAGCACGGCTATGCAGGATTATAGTTACTCTTTGTTTGGATACGGTTTAATGTTTGTAGATTTGTGATTAAGGAATTATAAGCAGACCGTAAATTTATCTTAA
>NW_020630943.1:590-1575 GCF_003573695.1 Papaver somniferum
TTATAGTTACTCTTTGTTTGGATACGGTTTAATGTTTGTAGATTTGTGATTAAGGAATTATAAGCAGACCGTAAACTTATCTTAATCTTGAGTGTTTAGGATTTGATTTACTGTGAATGACTTGCATTTTTTAGGTTTTGGTAGTCGAGAAATGGTGCATATTCGAGTGATGGTGCTGATTATTTATTTATCATCGTTGAGTGTGTATATTCCATTTTTTTGCTTACTAGATGTAGATTCCCTCCTGGCAATAACTTATATGTGAGGGGCTTGACGGCGAACAACTTGATATAACTACTACGGTTTTCAAACGGAGATGCTTAATGTTGTTTTAGCATCTGTAGTTTTGATAATAATATAATGTGCTGTAATAGAGAGGGAATTTTTTTGAGCTTTGATGCTAATATTGTTTCTTTTTTGGGAGTACGTTTCTTATGTACTCTCAGTTCCACAAAGTGCGTTTATTATGTACGCATTTTTTACCAGAATAGAATAGTAGTGATTTTGATGGAATATAGTGTCTATCATCTTTGAAATTTATGTGAAGGTTGGAGTTTGAAGGGGATTTTGATGGGTTGTAGGCTATCGGGGGAATCAAGTTTCTGTATGTACATATCTGCATCTTTTTACTTGCAGAAAATGTTGTCAGATGGTGCCATGGTGAGTTTGATTCTAAGTGAACCCATATTTTTTGTATATAATTTAGCAGTGCAGTGCTAAACTTGATTTTCTGTAATTTTTTATTAATTGTAATTGTAATGTATTCTTCTGCAAAGTAACCAAGCAAGATTGAGAGGCAGCACCCCCTCTGTAAACAAGAAATTTTGTTAACTAAGTATATATTTCTCTTCGCAGGCTGGCAGAGCAGGTCGATTTGGAACTACGGGTTAACAAGCTATTCTTGATCGATTGTTTCAGGTTTGGTATTTTACACTTCCTTTAGATGATTAAACTGTCTGGACAATGACTGCCACCAAAAAATTAG
>NW_020630943.1:1586-2000 GCF_003573695.1 Papaver somniferum
TTCTTGATCGATTGTCTCAGGTTTGGTATTTTACACTTCCTTTAGATGATTAAACTGCCTGGACAATGACTGCCACCAAAAAATTAGTACATTTTGACATTTCTTGACTTTTTGTAGATAGTGTAATTCAAATTAAAGTGTACTTCACTTTGATTTTTGTTTTACGTTTATTTGTAGTCAGTGCAGCGGGTATGTACTTGAGGTGCAACAGGTATGTACTCTAATAAATTAGTGTAACACCATTGTTTGGCAGTAGTTCTTTGCATCTGTTCTGCGGCGGAAGGAAGCTTATCCGGTCATTGTGGATGGATGGGCACAACGTTGTGATGGTATTGAGGACCACATAGATTGGCAGGTACAAGTTTTGCCATGAAATTTATATGTACTATGTAGGCTTTTGACATTTTAGGATTG
>NW_020630944.1:0-294 GCF_003573695.1 Papaver somniferum
ACTTGGAGTAGGCTAGTGTCTGTAGCGGCTTAATACAGTGTGTTGTCTGTTATTTCTTTTCCGCATTTGCGGTTTCCTCGTTAAAAAAAAAATTCTTGTGTCTGTTATTTTTTTCCACATTATATTTGTTTATATAATTAAAATATCACAGGTTGTGCGTAGTTCAATCAATTAGATAATCTAACCTTTGGTTGTTAATATAAATTGATTGACACTTGAACATTGGTCTTTGGTACCGTTCAAGTTGTGTCACATAATAATAAGGCTCGCGGATTTCTATTTGTTTGATTTGCT
>NW_020630944.1:305-1000 GCF_003573695.1 Papaver somniferum
CCGTTCAAGTCATTTCACATAATAATCAGGCCCGCGGATTTCTATTTGTTTGATTTGCTGATTACATTGTGAAACAGAGATACAACTCTTGGATATATTTCCATTGATTGAGTCTGACTGTCTAGTTGATTCTCTTGGAATTATATTGGAGTTTTTCCGTATGGATTTCCTAAACGAAACATTGGGTGAGGTTGTTAGACCCCCACTTTTTCAAAAATGCTCCAGGATATACGGAGTGACACCGGAATGTTTCTCATTTTCGTGTAAACCGTGATCTTAAAGCAAAGACTACATCGACCGCGGACCCTTAAAAGTGTATCGTCAAAGAGAACCCAAGAGGTTATGATAGATTGGTGCGTATTGTTGTGTTTTTTCGTTTAATATTACAGCTCATTATCTTAGTAATAACCGTTTGATGTTATGTTATGTATAAAAATATCAGAACAGGTTCAAGGTTTTGTCCAGATGGTGCGCTAGCTGCATAAAGTCCGGAGAGCCTGTGTCAATCGAGAAGATAAAATATCACCAATAGTTAATTGATAACCTTGACAATGAAGATTATTCAGCTCAGTTCGGGGAAAATGGCAAGAAACCAGCATCAAAGACAACTAAAAGATCTCGAGGCTCATCGAGCACTCAAGCTGAAGTCCCCGATGATGAAACCAATGTGGCTGCACAGGATGGTGATAATGATG
>NW_020630945.1:0-486 GCF_003573695.1 Papaver somniferum
CTTAAAAACAAGGGATTAATTCAAGCCGTTCATCTGATAGAAGATTTCTATGTGTAGATTCAATATCGTTCGTTGGATAAGATGACTATAAAACACGGATTTGATGGGAGTCGTTCATCTATAAAGGGAAGAAACTCCGCCACCACCTCTAACGACAACAATACCTCCACAATCACCAGCAGCTCCGCCACCACCTTTGACGACAACAACACCTCCATAATCACCAGCGGCTCCGCCACCACCTTTAATGAAAACACCTCCACCACCATAACCCGATAACCAGTACCAGCAGGAAAACCCCACAACCAGCACCACCAAATCTCTATCTTATTCAGTGATTACAACTACCACACAACAACACCATAACCTGCACCACCACCACCACCACGAGCAATACCATCGACGAGCACCACCATATCGTCATAACCAGCACCATAACCCATATACCATCAACACCGACACCACCTTAAACACAACCATCAGGAC
>NW_020630945.1:497-1000 GCF_003573695.1 Papaver somniferum
CCCCCCCCCCCCCCCCCCCTCAAATTTCATGAAAATTTTAAAAAAAATCGAGATTAAACGCATCGATGACCGCCACCTATACCAACACCTCTGATATTTTTTTCATGTAATTGAAGTCTCCACCGCCACCCTCCTCCAATTTCAGTTCCACTGACAAATCCCCACCATCACTGCCATGACCAACGACACCACCAACACCAGAAATCGACTTTTCTCAAAAAAACAAATTAGTTCATCAAATTGAGCTAACAAAAATGAAATTTATGTTATAAACAATGGTTCAGATCACATGTCCCCTACTTTCCTGTCTCTTCATGTCCCTACCAATCAGAGTACGCCATCTATTTTTATCTAAAAATGCAAAAATAATAGTTAACGGCATTAAATATGAAACTGATTTTCATCGTCGTTCTGGTGAGATAATTTCAATTGAATTTTCGATCTTCAGTAATGGTCTAGGAAATATATGATAACTTTCCTAACTTATTAACATAAAATCCCAA
>NW_020630946.1:0-102 GCF_003573695.1 Papaver somniferum
AAATAAAAAATCAAGTATTTATTTATTCCATGTTTTGTCATGTTAAAGACAATAGTTCTCTCTTGTTCCAAAAATAAAAGAGAGTAATCAATGTAAATAAGA
>NW_020630946.1:113-416 GCF_003573695.1 Papaver somniferum
CCATCGATGTATAACGCGGGTAAACTGAAATATCACCAACTCATTGGGTGAACATTCACAATTCTCGTAAATCCGGACAGCTAGCTTGGCTTAGAATTCGGTTCTTAGCCTAAAAACTATCTCTTGGTGATTAGTAGTCATAACTTCAGGTCATTCTAGAAACATGTGTAAAAAAACTTTAAACTCTTATCACGTGTCTTTAGTTGTTATCAGTGCTAGGATTGTGCCTTTGATAGCTAGATTGACATCTCCATTTTGCTGTGAGCTTCTACTGTCTTGCACATGTCACATTTCATGGAATCT
>NW_020630946.1:616-1000 GCF_003573695.1 Papaver somniferum
CCAAGGTCCAAAACCCTTACCCAAACCCATTTCCAATATCCATACCCGTCTCCTTCGTCAGCCGTCAGATTGGATCACATCTGAATCCAATGGTCGCAGCATCGCCAGTACATCAAAGTCTAAAGCTCCTGTCTAACACTACAACACCTAACTCCATATTGAGCTGTCAGTTTCGTTGTATCAGGCATCCGACGGTCGATACCAGCCTCTTCACTTGTAGCCGTTAGATCAATCTATCATTTCCGCATCCCACGGCTCAGCTTCGCGAATCATCGAGACTTGATGAAACCGCTCAACACCCAAACACCTAACACCTATACCCGCAGAACCAAACACACCCCTATCCCTAATTCCATCGAATCCACCTCCATCTTCTCCACTCCG
>NW_020630947.1:0-612 GCF_003573695.1 Papaver somniferum
GCAGAAATCAAGGAGCTAAAAACTAGGCAGGGAGGCGGAAGACTAGAACAAGTAATGAAGGAAGCAAACACTACCCCGCTGACGCAACACTTGGCCAGGGCTTCCATACTGCAGAATTGTTCGGTTCCCGCCTTCGATTGCTATGACGGGTCAACTGATCCTGCGCCTCATCTTCGATATTATAATCGAATGATGGACCGTTGGGATAACGAAGACTCCATATTGTGCAGATACTTCCCATCAATTTTAAAAGGGTCCGCGTTGTCATGGTTTGATAACTTGCCATCAAACTCCATCGACTCCTACGACCAACTCACAGAAAAATTTCTAGCAACATACATGTACAACAAGGTTGTCAATACCGGCATGGACAAGCTATTCTCGCTGGAGATGAAATACAAAGAGACCATCAAAGAATATACTGATAGATGGCATAAGATTTTCCAAGCTATTGGCAACGTAAATCCCGTGGTTAGTATCAACTGCTACAAATGGGGGATGGACAGGATGAGTCCTCTGTTTGTCGAGATCCACGGAACCATCCCAACCACCGAAGGAGATCTCTGGATAATCATAGAAAAGCATGCAAGGTTAGAAGAAATTCAGCGTGAA
>NW_020630947.1:623-1000 GCF_003573695.1 Papaver somniferum
GAGATCTCCGGATAATCATAGAAAAGCATGCAAGGTTAGAAGAAATTCAGCGTGAAAATCCCAGAGCTCATACTCAACGTCCCACACGCACAAATTCCATGGATCAAGCCAGCGGGTCCAAAAGAGGAATCACAGAAGAGCGTCCCAACTAAGAAAGGAAAGAACGAAAGGATGATAGACGAAGAGATGATCGAAAATTTGAAGATCAAGTCTATACCAAGCTGAATACCAGTTATTCGCGCATCCTGAGAGAGATCAAGGGGAGAGAGAACTTCGATTGGCCATGGTCCAAGGGAAAGCAGCCTCCTAGATCAGAAAAATCCAAGGAATACTGTGAATACCACTGTTTCAACGGTCATCAAACAGAAAAGTGCAAA
>NW_020630948.1:0-411 GCF_003573695.1 Papaver somniferum
CCAAGCATACACCATCAAATTGCATCAGTGATAAAATTATACGAAACTAAATATTAATTCACAAATATTATTTGACTCTTCTAAGCATAACTCATCAAAGTTTTTAACAGAGCATGGACTATCAAACAATGAGAAAAACATATTTGTAAGATTAACAATCACGCGCATAGGTTTCTAGAACCGGCAATGCAACAACTCATTTTCCAGTTAATCGATAAACAATAATCAAAAAATCAATCAATTCAAATCATAATAGTCTATTACTTCATAATTCAATTCAATTAAAAATAGTCTAAAACTCCAAGTAGCTTCAACCATAAGAACCCTAGTTACAAAACTATTAGCAAGACATGACTTTCTCAAAAGCCATAAACATGTTAAAAAGAGAAATCACTTGCTAATCAAAAATAG
>NW_020630948.1:422-1000 GCF_003573695.1 Papaver somniferum
ACAAAACTATTAGCAAGACATGACTTTCTCAAAAACCATAAACATGTTAAAAGAGAAATCACTTGCTAATCAAAAGATAGAATTCTAAGCAAAACTTCAAACCCTATCTCTAGTTGCGGCACTGTGGCCGACTTCCAGCCCTCCCTGTCAAAGAAGTCCGCTCCTCTCTAAATACACCAAAAGAAACTGTCCGTAACTCCTCCTCCAATTAGCTTCCACAATCAAGCCAGAAATCATTTACTTTCCTTATCCGAGCAAAAGAAATAATTCCCATTCAATGTATAAACAATTAGCTCCACGATCTCCTTTGCATCCATATATTTAACTTCTATATATATCTCCCGGATCTTTTTAACTAACTGACCGAATATCTCCACTAACAAACTGCCAAGACTCCGGCTCGATCCACTGCTGGCCAGCTAAAATTCATCACCAATCGGGTGCCGTAGCTAGTAATCACAAAACCATCTCACCACCGACTGCACACCCACGGCAACAAATCCTGCTCCTTGTCTTTGAATTCCCAGCTTAACCTTCTCGTACACAGTCCAATACCGTGCAGTCGATCACCAGCACCA
>NW_020630949.1:0-594 GCF_003573695.1 Papaver somniferum
CGAAATTATAATTTTTACTCGTCTAAATACGCCATAAGTCTTTGTCAAATGATATAGTGACTTAGTTCTCCAGCTTTTAAATCTAGATATCTCTAGACATGAATATTTTTTTAAAAATAGTGGGTTCCCCTCACACCCAAGCACGATATCACTCGATCAGTAAATACCACTTAAGTAGATCAAATTTTAGACAACATATAACGTTTTCATTTCAAAAAAATTACAGTGGGTTGTGTGAAAAAACACCATGTTGTAGTTTTGAAAGTGGTAGTAAAAGTTCGTTGCTCGGACTTGTAAAGATTTAAAAATAAAAATATATACAAAAAATATTAACAATATGGGCAAGAGTACTGGGACTAAAGATACGGCCGTTTTTTTCATTTTCAAGTGGTTCAGAAATTAATTCTAACAATTATAGTTCAAAAACAAAACAAATATTAACTCTAGTTTATTGCCAAGATAGATTTTATAAAATATTAGTTGTATTTTATGAGCATGGCGCATCAAAAATCCCTAGGACCAAGCATACTCCATCAAATAAAATCACAAGTAATTAATTTAAAATCTTAATTTAATTAAAATTAGTGCAAAAAG
>NW_020630949.1:605-1000 GCF_003573695.1 Papaver somniferum
AAATCACAAGTAATTAATTTAAAATCTTAATTCAATTAAAATTAGTGCAAAAAGTAAATAAAAGAATTAATTAAATTACCACATGGATGAATTAAGGCTTTCTCCGTCGTCCCAGTGCTTGGGTTTAGCTCATCATAGTGAAATACCTCTCAAAATATTTTATTAAGCTCAATTGGTGTTTACAATGAAGAGAAAATGGAGAAAAGGGTGAAAATCGGTAAACTGCAACGCTTATAAACGTTACAGAACACCGTTACAAAGAACGATAAAAGAGTGCTGCTGTTGTCTGCGTAGCTGACTACGACCCACAGAGACCGGTATTTGTCAATGTTGGGGAACGACTGTCTTTGGCCGTTTGTTCTTCGTGTTCTTCCTCTTCATCAATGGCAGCAGCA
>NW_020630950.1:0-422 GCF_003573695.1 Papaver somniferum
CACGAGTTTGCACTCAAGCATACTAAAATTCATATAAAGTGACAGAGCTCTACTCAGATAGTTGCACTATGGACATCATATTCGGAGTCAAAACTAATCACATGGATAGATCAAGAAGATGGATATAGAAAACATAGATGGTTTTGATGTTTACTAAGTGAACGGCGTTTCCCATATCTGTCTGAAGGCCTCCGCCAAAATGAACCTATCCTAATGGATTGAGATACTAGTCTGACTAATATCAACACACTGGCATATACAAGGGTACCAGTGGTCGATAACCTAACTCTAGGTCAACACAACTGGCATATACAAGGGTACCAGTGGTCGACTTTATTGAATTTATTCCTTTTGGTCAAATGGCCTGGTCTCAATATTTTCTCTTCTTTTTTTTTTTTTCAACTTTTTGGTAACTACCATTT
>NW_020630950.1:622-891 GCF_003573695.1 Papaver somniferum
AGTGTGCTTAAAGAGCAACCAATATTTTTCGAACGAGTTTCCTATTAAGCTCGTTACCCTATCGGTCTCGTTCTATTCCAAATTTTAAGCTTGGGTTCGCATTAGGTTTCGTTTTCCTAAGGTGGGCAAGAAGGGAGCGGTGATGAAATCTGAACCCTTATCTTGTATTGGCCAGGACTTGCCCTTTACTAGGAATTTAAAAACAGTCTGGTTCGTCCTCAAACAATTATCACCTTAAGGCAGACAGTAACCCGCTTGCAGGAGATTCG
>NW_020630951.1:0-340 GCF_003573695.1 Papaver somniferum
AGCTACCTCTAAGTAAGCCCCGATTCAAATGGTGAAGGTATATTCAACGATGATACACTAACAGTCACCGCACGAACGAGTATTTCAAAAATACAACGAAACGATGAACCTATGCAAAATAAAGAAGAAAATAATAAATAATTAAAAATATTGACCAGCGTGATGGGGGCACGGACACACGACCAACCGTCCGTGTCGTGGTCAATCCCACGCCAGTTTTATATTTTTAATGCATTTTTATTATTTTTAATGATTTGATGAAAATTCTCTCATTTTATCAAATTTCCTTCATCTCGAGGAAACTCCTCGGTTTCATGGTACTTCCATAAATCCATAAAAA
>NW_020630951.1:467-736 GCF_003573695.1 Papaver somniferum
CAACCGGCCATGCCTTGGTCCCAACCGGCCCCACACCCACGGTTCTTTATTATTATTTTATTATTATTATTATTATTATTATTATTTCTCTAATTTCATGAAAAAAACTCCTTGATTTCATGGTATTTTTGCACAAATCATCAAATAATAATAAAATAAATTAAATTATGAAAACTTGTGGGACCGGGCCTTGGCCGGCCGGCCATGCCCTAGCCGGTCCCACACGCCCCTTTGTTTTATTATTTTATTATTAGTTTTCCTTGAATTCA
>NW_020630952.1:0-289 GCF_003573695.1 Papaver somniferum
GTTGTGAAAACTCAAAGACATTATTTCACCATGTATAATTGTCTACTTTCAACAGTTGTTCAAAATCAAAACATGATTTTACAAAATATGTAAATATTTAACGTGAAACCCATGTAAATTTGAAAAATATATCAACATACTTTTTCTCCTTCGCGCGAGCATCTGTCTTTGAAGCGAGAGTATATTTTCAAAAATTTGTGAACGCTCACATATCGAAAATAAAAAATTTCATGAAAGCTCATAGACAAAATTTTTATTAACAGACGCACGTCTTTTCAAAAAAAAAAAA
>NW_020630952.1:357-1000 GCF_003573695.1 Papaver somniferum
AAAAAAAAAACTTTTCTCTCGTACGAGCATCCACCTTTGAAACGAGAGTTTATTCCACTTTGTGAAATCTCACATGTTTTCGTGAAAGATCATAGACGAATTTTATATCATTAGACTCAGGTCTATTTTGTTTGTTCCTTAAACTAACGAAAGAACGAGCGTTTATTCATAAAACAAGGATTTCCTTATTGGGCCCGGCCCGCGAATCCTAACCGGCCATGGACTCGTCGTCCAAATCAGCGGTTCAACACCAATTTATGCTCATCAAACGACGCTCCAATCATGACATTGAAGCCTTCATCAAGTCGTGGTATGCTCATGCTCTCTAAATCCGGTAACGTCTCAACTTACGACTAAGTTCAATTACTGGTATTATTATTTATGGCCGGAAAATCACCATTTAATGCTGACTGAGGAACACAGCTTTCCTCAGTAAGCAGGGGACTTAATGTAGATGGTGGATTTTCGACAAAGGCTAAATTCATAAACTCATAATTATACGAAGCTCTGATTCAACAATCAGACGTGAGTATCGAGACACGGGTCTCTCATCGAATTCTCAACGGAGAGTACTTTCTCTCATAGTACATGTGGATATGTAGTCTCACGACTGGACAACGGCATATCTCAGGAATACCGAATA
>NW_020630953.1:0-323 GCF_003573695.1 Papaver somniferum
AATACATTTTTCAAAAAATTTCTGTTAAAGATGAGTTTATCTAGTTTACAATTTAGTCTCAGAAATCAACTTCCGACTTATAACGAAGAGTGTAGGTTTTTCTTGAGTTAACGTATAAAAAATTCAACATTTTATGAAATCTTTATTTTTATATTGGCTTTGTCTTTCAATTTGATTCAAATAGATGAAGTTTGTAAGAATTTGGATTAGTTCTGGCTGGTCTTTCATCCTTCTTATATTGTGAAATTTGACTTCCTTCATATTTTCTTGAATCAACGTACATAGAAATGCAATTTTTACTAGACGTAATGCCTTAGAACATA
>NW_020630954.1:0-265 GCF_003573695.1 Papaver somniferum
ATCTTTCTTCGACTCTCTCATAGTGCTCAGTAGAAACAACATCTTCTTCGGTCTTCAACTGTTGATGAAAAACTATTGAACCTCATAGAACCTTGACAATTAACTCTTGTCTTCGATTTCTTGCTTGACTTAAAAATTTCTACTTCCCTATGGCCTTATTGAACAAAAAAAAAACTAACTATAGAACGTAATGATGATTTTATTTTTATTTTTTTTCATTTTTTTTGACACAAAAATTACAAGACAAAAATTTACATGGCCATGA
>NW_020630954.1:276-522 GCF_003573695.1 Papaver somniferum
ACTAACTATAGAACGTAATGATGATTTTATTTTTATTTTTTTTCATTTTTTTTGACACAAAAATTACAAGACAAAAATTTACATGGCCATGAGAGAAGGACTTTAAAAACTTGGATCTTCGCAATTTGTGATGTCTTGGTATCATGAATTCCAACAACTTATATCATTTGTTCTTATAACTTCTTGTAACTAAGTCTTCAACTTTGATTTTTGAATCATTCTTTTCTATTGTTGCTTTTAAACCTT
>NW_020630954.1:722-1000 GCF_003573695.1 Papaver somniferum
TCAAAAGTGCAACTAAAAAGTTCTTCCCCACCCCCAAACTTAAATCTAACATTGTCCTCGATGTTCTAAAGATAAAATTAAAAGCATGAACAAGGAGAAACTATTACCACTTGAGGGAAAATAAATAAAGAAGAATATTACCGTGTCGCATGAAAATGGGTTACCTCCCAAGAAGTGCTAAGTTTAAAGCCTTCAGCCAGACATCGGAAGGAATTAGTCACCTCATAGTATCATACAAAAGTAGCCGGAATAACTGTGGGTCATCTAGATCAAAAGGT
>NW_020630955.1:0-434 GCF_003573695.1 Papaver somniferum
AATTGGTTGTGATATCGTATGATGATGTATGCTTGGTCGTAGTGCTTTTGATGCGTCATGCTAGTGATATACAATAAATATTCTAAAAATCTACCTTGGCAAGAATGAGAGTCCTTATGATTTGAGCTATAATTGTTTCGAATAAATATATGAATTGTGTGAATGATTAATGGTGGAATCCTGTGTCCTAGTGTCTCTTGATCATGTGACAAATATTGTGTATATATTTTTGTTTTAAAAATCTTTTCAAGTCCGAGCAACGAACTTTTACTTATCACTAAAAAAAAAAACTACAAACAAAATGGCGCCGCCGACGCGGACTTGTTTATAGATTTGTTTTTAGGTTTATTTTTTTATTTTACTATTATTTGTTCATTTTTACGTTTCTTTTTGTGTCTTTGATTTACAGGTTCGAAGTGGAATACTAAGGACTT
>NW_020630955.1:445-1000 GCF_003573695.1 Papaver somniferum
TTTTTTTACTATTATTTGTTCCTTTTTACGTTTCTTTTTGTGTCTTTGATTTACAGGTTCGAAGTGGAATACTAAGGACTTGGGAACAAAAAGCTTAAAGCTAAAAGCTAAAAGCTAAAAGAGAAGAAAAAAAAGACATAATTTTTTTTTTAGGATTTAATTTTTATTATTATTATTTTTTTTGTATATAGCTTTTATTTTCATTTTTTTTAGAATTTGTAAATAGGCTTTATTTTTCATAATTTTTGTAATTTTTGGACTTTTTATTTGGACTTTATTCTGGACTTTTGGACATTTATTTTTTATTTTTTTTTACCCTACGGAAGGGTGTTATTATTAATAAAAAAAAATTAAATATAAACTGTTTGCAGGGAAGGACGACGATTACAATATTGTCTCGGCCCCTCGGGTTCGTACATGACATAGGAGTCGTGGCCCGAGTCGACTTCAACGGTTCATCCCCCGTCTGGTACGAGAGGTAAGCTTTCGAAACACCCGTGAATCCCCTGTTAGCGGGTTTACTGTATTCCTTAAGGTAATTCATTGATTGAGGAC
>NW_020630956.1:0-276 GCF_003573695.1 Papaver somniferum
AGACGAAGATTTCAGCAACGAAGATGATTGGAGAATGATGATCCATGTGTTTCTCAAGAATGGAACCTTACCCGCGGATCACAAAAAAAAACAGGAAAATACTCTCCAAAGTAGGAACATATGACCTTCGGGATGGAATCATGTACAAGAAATCTTTCCTTGGACCGTTACTACGTTGCTTATCCAGGAAAGAGGGGCATCGAATTCTAAACGACATCCATTATGGTGACGCAGGAAATCATAGCGGCATGAGATCACTAGCCGACAAAGCAAAAA
>NW_020630956.1:305-1000 GCF_003573695.1 Papaver somniferum
AATCATAGCGGCATGAGATCACTAGCCGACAAAGAAAAAACGCAAGAATATTACTGGCCCACAATGGTACAAGATGCCGCAAGAATGTCCCGACGATGTGAAGAATGTCAGCGTTTCGCCAAAAAGATACATGCACCAGCAACAACGTTGAATTCTGTGGATAGTACGTGGCCATTCGCTAAATGGGGCATAGATATCGTGGGGCCTTTCATCGAAGGATCAGAGAAAAGACGATTTTTGATAGTAGCCACGGACTACTTCAGTAAATGGGTGGAAGCCAAAGCCTTAGCCAGGATCAGAGATGTGGACGTGTTTACTTTCATATTCCAAAACATTATTTGCAGGTTCGGTATACCAGCGAAAATCGTGTCCGATAATGGTAAACAATTACAGGGGAAAAACATAGACATGCTCTTCGACACTTTCAAAATAAGGAAAAACAAGTCCACCCCCATATACCCTCAAAGCAACGGACAAGCGGAAGATACCAACAAGACCCTCGCCCTTATACTCAAAAAACAATTAGACGAACACAAGGGGCGATGGTGTGAACAGCTACACAATGTATTATGGGCATACAGGACAAAACGAAGATCTGCCACTGGGGAATCCCCGTTTCTCCTCACTTATGGAGCTGAAGCAGTCATCCCAACAGAGATCCTCATGCCAACCACAAAGACCGAAGCATGAGAGAA
>NW_020630957.1:0-424 GCF_003573695.1 Papaver somniferum
TTTTAGAATTTGTAAATAGGCTTTATTTTTCATAATTTTTTTAATTTTTGGACTTTTTATTTGGACTTTATTCTGGACTTTTGGACATTTTTTTTTTTTTTTTTTTTATTTTTTAACCCTACGGAAGGGTCTTATTATTAATAAAAAAAAAATTGTTTGCAGGGAAGGACGACGATTACGATATCGTCTCGGCCCCTCGGGTTTGTACATGACATAGGAGTCGTGGCCCAAGTCGACTTCAACGGTTCATCCCCCGTCTGGTACGGGAGGTAAGTCCATCGAAACACTCGCGAATCTCCTGTAAGCGAGTTACTGTATTCCTTAAGGTGATTCATTGATTGAGGACGAATTTGGACTGTTTTTAAATTCCTAGTAAAGGGCAAGGCCTGGCCAATACAAGATAAGGGTTCGGATTTCATCACCG
>NW_020630957.1:624-932 GCF_003573695.1 Papaver somniferum
TTACGAAGCCGATAGTGGTTTAGAGGAACCGGTTTATCTTGAGATTCCTGTTTTCGAGTCGAACGATTTAGAAACTATAATCGATGATGGTTTTGAGGAACGGTTTTATCATGAGAATACTGTTTTAGAGTCGTACGATTTAGAAACAATAGTCTTAGATGAACTCGTAGAGATTAATGAGGATGAACCTGACTTAGAAGAATCAATTGCCCATTTTCAGGAATCTGATGACCTAGAAATTAGGGAGATTGTGACTAGTCTAACTAGAGACACTGAAAACTCTAAGTTTGGGGGTGATTATCAGTCTC